>NW_027278425.1:0-212852 GCF_030028105.1 Mobula birostris
AAAGCATTCAACGCTCTGAGAAACCAACTTTTTTATCTTGATGTGCAGAGCAATAATGCAGGTTTCATACAACTTAGAATCATGAAGGAAGTTCTGTGGATATGTTTCCATAAGGTTTGCAGTTAGTACTTCTGAGGAAAATGGAAATGAATACACTTTCAATGTACATGCATTGCATGCACTGAGAACAACATTTTTATCTTGTAGAGCAGAATCATGGAAAAGGTTTGAATGAACTCAGTATCATGTGGGAAGTTATGTGAGGATGTTTCCAGAAAGTTTGAAGTCAGTAGGTTGGAGTAAAATTGAAATGTATACTGCTTTTAATGTCAAGGCATTCAACGCACTGAGAAATCCTCTTTTTTATCTTGCTGTGTACAGCAATGATGCAGGTTTCAAACAACTGAGAATCATGTGGGAAGTTATGTGGATATGTTTCCATCAGGTTTGCAGTCAGTACTTGTGAGTAAAATGGAAATGATTACACTTTCAATGTAAATGCTTTCAATGCACTGAGATAACACCTTTTTTTTCTTTTTGAGCAGACTCATGGAAAAGGTTTCAATGAAGTCAGTATCATGTGGGAATTTATGTTAGGATGTATCCATAAAGTTTGCAGTCAGTAGATTGGAGTAAAGTTGAAATGTGTACTGCTTTTAATGTCAAAGCATTCAACGCACTGAGAAATCAACTTTGTTATCTTGATGTGCAGAGCAATGATGCAGCTTTCATACAACTTAGAATCATGAAGGAAGTTATGTGGATATGTTTCCATAAGGTTTGCAGTCAGTACTTGTGAATAAAATGGAAATGAATACACTTTCAATGCAAATGCATTGTATGCTCTGAGATAACAACTTTTATGTCTTGTTGAGCAGACTCATGGAGAAGGTTTCAATGAAGTCAGTATCATGTGGGAAGTTATGTTTGGATGTTTTCATAAAGTTTGCAGTCAGTAGTTTGGAGTAAAATTGAAATGTATACTGCTTTTAATGTCAAAACATTCAACGCACTGAGAAGTCCTCTTTTTTATCTTGCTGTGTACAGCAATGATGCAGGTTTCTTAGAACTCAGAATCATGTGGGAAGTTATGTGGATATGTTTCCATAAGTTTTGCAGTCAGTACTTGTGAGTAAAATGGAAATGAATACACTTTCAATGTAAATGCATTGTATGCTCTGAGATAACAACTTTTTTGTCTTGTTGAGCAGAGTCAAGGAAATGGTTTCAATGAACTCAGTATCATGTCGGAAGTTAAGTTATCATGTTTCCATAAAGTTTGAAGTCAGTAGGTAGGAGTAAAATTGAAATGTATACTGCTTTTAATGTGAAAGCATTCAACGTGCTGAGAAAGCCACTTTTTTATCTTGATGTGCACAGCAATGATGCAGGTTTCAAACAACTCAGAATCATGTGGTAAGTTATGTGGATATGTTTCCATAAGGTTTGCAGTCAGTACTTGTGAGTAAAATGGAAATGAATACACTTTCAATGTAAATGCATTGTATGCTCTGAGATAACAACTTTTTTGTCTTGTTGAGCAGAGCTATGGAAATGGTTTCAATGAAGTCAGTATCATGTGGGAAGTTATGTTTGGATGTTTCCATAAAGTTTGCAGTCAGTAGTTTGGAGTAAAATTGAAATGTATACTGCTTTTAATGTCAAAACATTCAACGCACTGAGAAATCCTCTTTTTTATCTGGCTGTGTACAGCACTGATGCAGGTTTCTAACAACTCAGAATCATGTAGGTAGTTATGTGGATATGTTTCCATAAGTTTTGCAGTCAGTACTTGTGAGTAAAATGGAAATGAATACACTTTCAATGTAAATGCATTGTACGCTCTGAGATAAAAACTATTTTATCTTGTTGAGCAGAATCATGGAAAAGTTTTGAATGAACTCAGTATCATGTGGGAAGTTATGTTTGGATGTTTTCATAAAGTTTGCAGTAGAGTAGTTTGGAGTAAAATTGAAATGTATACTGCTTTTAATGTCAAAACATTCAACGCACTGAGAAGTCCTCTTTTTTATCTTGTTGTGTACAGCAATGATGCAGGTTTCAAACAACTCAGAATCATGTGGTAAGTTATGTGGATATGTTTCCATAAGGTTTGCAGTCAGTACTTGTGAGTAAAATGGAAATGAATACACTTTCAATGTAAATGCATTGTATGCTCTGAGATAACAACTTTTTTGTCTTGTTGAGCAGAGCTATGGAAATGGTTTCAATGAACTCAGTATCATGTGGGAAGTTAAGTTATGATCTTTCCATAAAGTTTGCGGTCAGTAGATTGGAGTAAAGTTGAAATGTATACTGCTTTAAATGTCAAAGCATTCAACGCTCTGAGAAACCAACTTTTTTATCTTGATGTGCAGAGCAATAATGCAGGTTTCATACAACTTAGAATCATGAAGGAAGTTCTGTGGATATGTTTCCATAAGGTTTGCAGTTAGTACTTCTGAGGAAAATGGAAATGAATACACTTTCAATGTACATGCATTGCATGCACTGAGAACAACATTTTTATCTTGTAGAGCAGAATCATGGAAAAGGTTTGAATGAACTCAGTATCATGTGGGAAGTTATGTGAGGATGTTTCCAGAAAGTTTGAAGTCAGTAGGTTGGAGTAAAATTGAAATGTATACTGCTTTTAATGTCAAGGCATTCAACGCACTGAGAAATCCTCTTTTTTATCTTGCTGTGTACAGCAATGATGCAGGTTTCAAACAACTGAGAATCATGTGGGAAGTTATGTGGATATGTTTCCATCAGGTTTGCAGTCAGTACTTGTGAGTAAAATGGAAATGATTACACTTTCAATGTAAATGCTTTCAATGCACTGAGATAACACCTTTTTTTTCTTTTTGAGCAGACTCATGGAAAAGGTTTCAATGAAGTCAGTATCATGTGGGAATTTATGTTAGGATGTATCCATAAAGTTTGCAGTCAGTAGATTGGAGTAAAGTTGAAATGTGTACTGCTTTTAATGTCAAAGCATTCAACGCACTGAGAAATCAACTTTGTTATCTTGATGTGCAGAGCAATGATGCAGCTTTCATACAACTTAGAATCATGAAGGAAGTTATGTGGATATGTTTCCATAAGGTTTGCAGTCAGTACTTGTGAATAAAATGGAAATGAATACACTTTCAATGCAAATGCATTGTATGCTCTGAGATAACAACTTTTATCTCTTGTTGAGCAGACTCATGGAGAAGGTTTCAATGAAGTCAGTATCATGTGGGAAGTTATGTTTGGATGTTTTCATAAAGTTTGCAGTCAGTAGTTTGGAGTAAAATTGAAATGTATACTGCTTTTAATGTCAAAACATTCAACGTGCTGAGAAAGCCACTTTTTTATCTTGATGTGCACAGCAATGATGCAGGTTTCAAACAACTCAGAATCATGTGGTAAGTTATGTGGATATGTTTCCATAAGGTTTGCAGTCAGTACTTGTGAGTAAAATGGAAATGAATACACTTTCAATGTAAATGCATTGTATGCTCTGAGATAACAACTTTTTTGTCTTGTTGAGCAGAGCTATGGAAATGGTTTCAATGAAGTCAGTATCATGTGGGAAGTTATGTTTGGATGTTTCCATAAAGTTTGCAGTCAGTAGTTTGGAGTAAAATTGAAATGTATACTGCTTTTAATGTCAAAACATTCAACGCACTGAGAAATCCTCTTTTTTATCTGGCTGTGTACAGCACTGATGCAGGTTTCTAACAACTCAGAATCATGTAGGTAGTTATGTGGATATGTTTCCATAAGTTTTGCAGTCAGTACTTGTGAGTAAAATGGAAATGAATACACTTTCAATGTAAATGCATTGTACGCTCTGAGATAAAAACTATTTTATCTTGTTGAGCAGAATCATGGAAAAGGTTTGAATGAACTCAGTATCATGTGGGAAGTTATGTTTGGATGTTTTCATAAAGTTTGCAGTAGAGTAGTTTGGAGTAAAATTGAAATGTATACTGCTTTTAATGTCAAAACATTCAACGCACTGAGAAGTCCTCTTTTTTATCTTGCTGTGTACAGCAATGATGCAGGTTTCTAACAACTCAGAATCATGTGGGAAGTTATGTGGATATGTTTCCATAAGTTTTGCATTCAGTACTTGTGAGTAAAATGGAAATGAATACACTTTCAATGTAAATGCATTGTATGCTCTGAGATAACAACTTTTTTGTCTTGTTGAGCAGAGTCAAGGAAATGGTTTCAATGAACTCAGTATCATGTGGGAAGTTAAGTTATCATGTTTCCATAAAGTTTGAAGTCAGTAGGTAGGAGTAAAATTGAAATGTATACTGCTTTTAATGTGAAAGCATTCAACGTGCTGAGAAAGCCACTTTTTTATCTTGATGTGCACAGCAATGATGCAGGTTTCAAACAACTCAGAATCATGTGGTAAGTTATGTGGATATGTTTCCATAAGGTTTGCAGTCAGTACTTGTGAGTAAAATGGAAATGAATACACTTTCAATGTAAATGCATTGTATGCTCTGAGATAACAACTTTTTTGTCTTGTTGAGCAGAGCTATGGAAATGGTTTCAATGAACTCAGTATCATGTGGGAAGTTAAGTTATGATCTTTCCATAAAGTTTGCGGTCAGTAGATTGGAGTAAAGTTGAAATGTATACTGCTTTAAATGTCAAAGCATTCAACGCTCTGAGAAACCAACTTTTTTATCTTGATGTGCAGAGCAATAATGCAGGTTTCATACAACTTAGAATCATGAAGGAAGTTCTGTGGATATGTTTCCATAAGGTTTGCAGTTAGTACTTCTGAGGAAAATGGAAATGAATACACTTTCAATGTACATGCATTGCATGCACTGAGAACAACATTTTTATCTTGTAGAGCAGAATCATGGAAAAGGTTTGAATGAACTCAGTATCATGTGGGAAGTTATGTGAGGATGTTTCCAGAAAGTTTGAAGTCAGTAGGTTGGAGTAAAATTGAAATGTATACTGCTTTTAATGTCAAGGCATTCAACGCACTGAGAAATCAACTTTGTTATCTTGATGTGCAGAGCAATGATGCAGCTTTCATACAACTTAGAATCATGAAGGAAGTTATGTGGATATGTTTCCATAAGGTTTGCAGTCAGTACTTGTGAATAAAATGGAAATGAATACACTTTCAATGCAAATGCATTGTATGCTCTGAGATAACAACTTTTTTGTCTTGTTGAGCAGACTCATGGAGAAGGTTTCAATGAAGTCAGTATCATGTGGGAAGTTATGTTTGGATGTTTTCATAAAGTTTGCAGTCAGTAGTTTGGAGTAAAATTGAAATGTATACTGCTTTTAATGTCAAAACATTCAACGCACTGAGAAGTCCTCTTTTTTATCTTGCTGTGTACAGCAATGATGCAGGTTTCTTAGAACTCAGAATCATGTGGGAAGTTATGTGGATATGTTTCCATAAGTTTTGCAGTCAGTACTTGTGAGTAAAATGGAAATGAATACACTTTCAATGTAAATGCATTGTATGCTCTGAGATAACAACTTTTTTGTCTTGTTGAGCAGAGTCAAGGAAATGGTTTCAATGAACTCAGTATCATGTGGGAAGTTAAGTTATCATGTTTCCATAAAGTTTGAAGTCAGTAGGTAGGAGTAAAATTGAAATGTATACTGCTTTTAATGTGAAAGCATTCAACGTGCTGAGAAAGCCACTTTTTTATCTTGATGTGCACAGCAATGATGCAGGTTTCAAACAACTCAGAATCATGTGGTAAGTTATGTGGATATGTTTCCATAAGGTTTGCAGTCAGTACTTGTGAGTAAAATGGAAATGAATACACTTTCAATGTAAATGCATTGTATGCTCTGAGATAACAACTTTTTTGTCTTGTTGAGCAGAGCTATGGAAATGGTTTCAATGAAGTCAGTATCATGTGGGAAGTTATGTTTGGATGTTTCCATAAAGTTTGCAGTCAGTAGTTTGGAGTAAAATTGAAATGTATACTGCTTTTAATGTCAAAACATTCAACGCACTGAGAAATCCTCTTTTTTATCTGGCTGTGTACAGCACTGATGCAGGTTTCTAACAACTCAGAATCATGTAGGTAGTTATATGGATATGTTTCCATAAGTTTTGCAGTCAGTACTTGTGAGTAAAATGGAAATGAATACACTTTCAATGTAAATGCATTGTATGCTCTGAGATAAAAACTATTTTATCTTGTTGAGCAGAATCATGGAAAAGGTTTGAATGAACTCAGTATCATGTGGGAAGTTAAGTTAGGATGTTTCCATAAAGTTTGCAGTCAGTAGATTAGAATAAGTTGAAATGTATACTGCTTTTAATGTCGAAGCATTCAACACACTGAGAAATCAACTTTTTTATCTTGATGTGCAGAGCAATGATGCAGGTTTCATACAACTTAGAATCATGAAGGATGTTCTGTGGATATGTTTCCATAAGGTTTGCAGTCAGCACTTGTGAGTAAAATGGAAATGAATACACTTTCAATGTAAATGCATTGTATGCTCTGAGATAACAACTTTTTTGTCTTGTTGAGCAGAGTCCAGGAAATGGTTTCAATGAACTCAGTATCATGTGGGAAGTTAAGTGAGGATGTTTCCATAAAGTTTGAAGTCAGTAGGTTGGAGAAAAATTGAAATGTATACTGCTTTTAATGTCAAAGCATTCAACGCACTGAGAAGTCCTCTTTTTTATCTTGCTGTGTACAGCAATGATGCAGGTTTCTACCAACTCAGAATCATGTGGGCAGTTATGTGGATATGTTTCCATAAGTTTTGCAGTTAGTACTTCTGAGGAAAATGGAAATGAATACACTTTCAATGTACATGCATTGCATGCACTGAGAACAACATTTTTATCTTGTAGAGCAGAATCATGGAAAAGGTTTGATTGAATTCAGTATCATGTTGGAAGTTATGTGAGGATGTTTCCATAAAGTTTGAAGTCAGTAGGTTGGAGTAAAATTGAAATGTATACTGCTTTTAATGTCAAGGCATTCAACGCACTGAGAAATCCTCTTTTTTATCTTGCTGTGTACAGCAATGATGCAGGTTTCAAACAACTCAGAATCATGTGGGAAGTTATGTGGATATGTTTCCATCAGGTTTGCAGTCAGTACTTGTGAGTAAAATGGAAATGATTACACTTTCAATGTAAATGCTTTCTATGCACTGAGATAACACCTTTTTTTTCTTGTTGAGCAGACTCATGGAAAAGGTTTCAATGAAGTCAGTATCATGTGGGAAGTTATGTTAGGATGTATCCATAAAGTTTGCAGTCAGTAGATTGGAGTAAAGTTGAAATGTGTACTGCTTTTAATGTCAAAGCATTCAACGCACTGAGAAATCAACTTTGTTATCTTGATGTGCAGAGCAATGATGCAGCTTTGATACAACTTAGAATCATGAAGGAAGTTCTGTGGATATGTTTCCATAAGGTTTGCAGTCAGTACTTGTAAATAAAATGGAAATGAATACACTTTCAATGCAAATGCATTGTATGCTCTGAGATAACAACTTTTTTGTCTTGTTGAGCAGACGCATGGAGAAGGTTTCAATGAAGTCAGTATCATGTGGGAAGTTATGTTTGGATGTTTTCATAAAGTTTGCAGTCAGTAGTTTGGAGTAAAATTGAAATGTATACTGCTTTTAATGTCAAAACATTCAACGCACTGAGAAGTCCTATTTTTTATCTTGCTGTGTACAGCAATGATGCAGGTTTCTAACAACTCAGAATCATGTGGGAAGTTATGTGGATATGTTTCCATAAGTTTTGCATTCAGTACTTGTGAGTAAAATGGAAATGAATACACTTTCAATGTAAATGCATTGTATGCTCTGAGATAACAACTTTTTTGTCTTGTTGAGCAGAGTCAAGGAAATGGTTTCAATGAACTCAGTATCATGTGGGAAGTTAAGTTATCATGTTTCCATAAAGTTTGAAGTCAGTAGGTAGGAGTAAAATTGAAATGTATACTGCTTTTAATGTGAAAGCATTCAACGTGCTGAGAAAGCCACTTTTTTATCTTGATGTGCACAGCAATGATGCAGGTTTCAAAGAAATCAGAATCATGTGCTAAGCTATGTGGATATGTTTCCATAAGGTTTGCAGTCAGTACTTGTGAGTAAAATGGAAATGAATACACTTTCAATGTAAATGCATTGTATGCTCTGAGATAACAACTTTTTTGTCTTGTTGAGCAGAGCTATGGAAATGGTGTCAATGAACTCAGTATCATGTGGGAAGTTAAGTTATGATCTTTCCATAAAGTTTGCGGTCAGTAGATTGGAGTAAAGTTGAAATGTATACTGCTTTAAATGTCAAAGCATTCAACGCTCTGAGAAAACAACTTTTTTATCTTGATGTGCAGAGGAATAATGCAGGTTTCATACAACTTAGAATCATGAAGGAAGTTCTGTGGATATGTTTCCATAAGGTTTGCAGTTAGTACTTCTGAGGAAAATGGAAATGAATACACTTTCAATGTACATGCATTGCATGCACTGAGAACAACATTTTTATCTTGTAGAGCAGAATCATGGAAAAGGTTTGAATGAACTCAGTATCATGTGGGAAGTTATGTGAGGATGTTTCCAGAAAGTTTGAAGTCAGTAGGTTGGAGTAAAATTGAAATGAATACTGCTTTTAATGTCAAGGCATTCAACGCACTGAGAAATCCTCTTTTTTATCTTGCTGTGTACAGCAATGATGCAGGTTTCAAACAACTCAGAATCATGTGGGAAGTTATGTGGATATGTTTCCATCAGGTTTGCAGTCAGTACTTGTGAGTAAAATGGAAATGATTACACTTTCAATGTAAATGCTTTCTATGCACTGAGATAACACCTTTTTTTTCTTTTTGAGCAGACTCATGGAAAAGGTTTCAATGAAGTCAGTATCATGTGGGAATTTATGTTAGGATGTATCCATAAAGTTTGCAGTCAGTAGATTGGAGTAAAGTTGAAATGTGTACTGCTTTTAATGTCAAAGCATTCAACGCACTGAGAAATCAACTTTGTTATCTTGATGTGCAGAGCAATGAT
This sequence comes from Mobula birostris, assembly GCF_030028105.1. NCBI lineage: Eukaryota > Metazoa > Chordata > Chondrichthyes > Myliobatiformes > Myliobatidae > Mobula > Mobula birostris. The sequence goes on from NW_027278425.1 coordinate 9,040, forward strand.
GCAGCTTTCATACAACTTAGAATCATGAAGGAAGTTATGTGGATATGTTTCCATAAGTTTTGCAGTCAGTACTTGTGAGTAAAATGGAAATGAATACACTTTCAATGTAAATGAATTGTAAGCTCTCAGATAACAACTTTTTTGTCTTGTTGAGCAGAGTCAAGGAAATGGTTTCAATGAACTCAGTATCATGTGGGAAGTTAAGTTATCATGTTTCCATAAAGTTTGAAGTCAGTAGGTAGGAGTAAAATTGAACTGTATACTGCTTTTAATGTGAAAGCATTCAACGTGCTGAGAAAGCCACTTTTTTATCTTGATGTGCACAGCAATGATGCAGGTTTCAAACAACTCAGAATCATGTGGTAAGTTATGTGGATATGTTTCCATAAGGTTTGCAGTCAGTACTTGTGAGTAAAATGGAAATGAATACACTTTCAATGTAAATGCATTGTATGCTCTGAGATAACAACTTTTTTGTCTTGTTGAGCAGAGCTATGGAAATGGTTTCAATGAAGTCAGTATCATGTGGGAAGTTATGTTTGGATGTTTCCATAAAGTTTGCAGTCAGTAGTTTGGAGTAAAATTGAAATGTATACTGCTTTTAATGTCAAAGCATTCAACGCACTGAGAAATCCTCTTTTTTATCTGGCTGTGTACAGCACTGATGCAGGTTTCTAACAACTCAGAATCATGTCGGTAGTTATATGGATATGTTTCCATAAGTTTTGCAGTCAGTACTTGTGAGTAAAATGGAAATGAATACACTTTCAAAGTAAATGCATTGTATGCTCTGAGATAAAAACTATTTTATCTTGTTGAGCAGAATCATGGAAAAGGTTTGAATGAACTCAGTATCATGTGGGAAGTTAAGTTAGGATGTTTCCATAAAGTTTGCAGTCAGTAGATTGGAGTAAAGTTGAAATGTATACTGCTTTTAATGTCGAAGCATTCAACACACTGAGAAATCAACTTTTTTATCTTGATGTGCAGAGCAATGATGCAGGTTTCATACAACTTAGAATCATGAAGGATGTTCTGTGGATATGTTTCCATAAGGTTTGCAGTCAGTACTTGTGAGTAAAATGGAAATGAATACACTTTCAATGTAAATGCATTGTATGCTCTGAGATAACAACTTTTTTGTCTTGTTGAGCAGAGTCCAGGAAATGGTTTCAATGAACTCAGTATCATGTGGGAAGTTAAGTGAGGATGTTTCCATAAAGTTTGAAGTCAGTAGGTTGGAGAAAAATTGAAATGTATACTGCTTTTAATGTCAAAGCATTCAACGCACTGAGAAGTCCTCTTTTTTATCTTGCTGTGTACAGCAATGATGCAGGTTTCTAACAACTCAGAATCATGTGGGCAGTTATGTGGATATGTTTCCATAAGTTTTGCAGTCAGTACTTGTGAGTAAAATGGAAATGAATACACTTTCAATGTAAATGCATTGTATGCTCTGAGATAACAACTTTTTTGTCTTGTTGAGCAGCGTCCAGGAAATGGTTTCAATGAACTCAGTATCATGTGGGAAGTTAACTGAGGATGTTTCCATAAAGTTTGAAGTCAGTAGGTTGGAGTAAAATTGAAATGTATACTGCTTTTAATGTCAAAACATTCAACGCACTGAGAAGTCCTCTTTTTTAACTTGCTGTGTACAGCAATGATGCAGGTTTCTAACAACTCAGAATCATGTGGGAAGTTATGTGGATATGTTTCCATAAGTTTTGCAGTCAGTACTTGTGAGTAAAATGGAAATGAATACACTTTCAATGTAAATGCATTGTATGCTCTGAGATAACAACTTTTTTGTCTTGTTGAGCAGAGTCAAGGAAATGGTTTCAATGAACTCAGTATCATGTGGGAAGTTAAGTTATCATGTTTCCATAAAGTTTGAAGTCAGTAGGTAGGAGTAAAATTGAAATGTATACTGCTTTTAATGTGAAAGCATTCAACGTGCTGAGAAAGCCACTTTTTTATCTTGATGTGCACAGCAATGATGCAGGTTTCAAACAACTCAGAATCATGTGGTAAGTTATGTGGATATGTTTCCATAAGGTTTGCAGTCAGTACTTGTGAGTAAAATGGAAATGAATACACTTTCAATGTAAATGCACTGTATGCTCTGAGATAACAACTTTTTTGTCTTGTTGAGCAGAGCTATGGAAATGGTTTCAATGAACTCAGTATCATGTGGGAAGTTAAGTTATGATCTTTCCATAAAGTTTGCGGTCAGTAGATTGGAGTAAAGTTGAAATGTATACTGCTTTAAATGTCAAAGCATTCAACGCTCTGAGAAACCAACTTTTTTATCTTGATGTGCAGAGCAATAATGCAGGTTTCATACAACTTAGAATCATGAAGGAAGTTCTGTGGATATGTTTCCATAAGGTTTGCAGTTAGTACTTCTGAGGAAAATGGAAATGAATACACTTTCAATGTACATGCATTGCATGCACTGAGAACAACATTTTTATCTTGTAGAGCAGAATCATGGAAAAGGTTTGAATGAACTCAGTATCATGTGGGAAGTTATGTGAGGATGTTTCCATAAAGTTTGAAGTCAGTAGGTTGGAGTAAAATTGAAATGTATACTGCTTTTAATGTCAAGGCATTCAACGCACTGAGAAATCCTCTTTTTTATCTTGCTGTGTACAGCAATGATGCAGGTTTCAAACAACTCAGAATCATGTGGGAAGTTATGTGGATATGTTTCCATCAGGTTTGCAGTCAGTACTTGTGAGTAAAATGGAAATGATTACACTTTCAATGTAAATGCTTTCTATGCACTGAGATAACACCTTTTTTTTCTTGTTGAGCAGACTCATGGAAAAGGTTTCAATGAAGTCAGTATCATGTGGGAATTTATGTTAGGATGTATCCATAAAGTTTGCAGTCAGTAGATTGGAGTAAAGTTGAAATGTGTACTGCTTTTAATGTCAAAGCATTCAACGCACTGAGAAATCAACTTTGTTATCTTGATGTGCAGAGCAATGATGCAGCTTTCATACAACTTAGAATCATGAAGGAAGTTATGTGGATATGTTTCCATAAGGTTTGCAGTCAGTACTTGTGAATAAAATGGAAATGAATACACTTTCAATGCAAATGCATTGTATGCTCTGAGATAACAACTTTTTTGTCTTGTTGAGCAGACTCATGGAGAAGGTTTCAATGAAGTCAGTATCATGTGGGAAGTTATGTTTGGATGTTTTCATAAAATTTGCAGTCAGTAGTTTGGAGTAAAATTGAAATGTATACTGCTTTTAATGTCAAAACATTCAACGCACTGAGAAGTCCTCTTTTTTATCTTGCTGTGTACAGCAATGATGCAGGTTTCTTAGAACTCAGAATCATGTGGGAAGTTATGTGGATATGTTTCCATAAGTTTTCCAGTCAGTACTTGTGAGTAAAATGGAAATGAATACACTTTCAATGTAAATGCATTGTATGCTCTGAGATAACAACTTTTTTGTCTTGTTGAGCAGAGTCAAGGAAATGGTTTCAATGAACTCAGTATCATGTCGGAAGTTAAGTTATCATGTTTCCATAAAGTTTGAAGTCAGTAGGTAGGAGTAAAATTGAAATGTATACTGCTTTTAATGTGAAAGCATTCAACGTGCTGAGAAAGCCACTTTTTTATCTTGATGTGCACAGCAATGATGCAGGTTTCAAACAACTCAGAATCATGTGGTAAGTTATGTGGATATGTTTCCATAAGGTTTGCAGTCAGTACTTGTGAGTAAAATGGAAATGAATACACTTTCAATGTAAATGCATTGTATGCTCTGAGATAACAACTTTTTTGTCTTGTTGAGCAGAGCTATGGAAATGGTTTCAATGAAGTCAGTATCATGTGGGAAGTTATGTTTGGATGTTTCCATAAAGTTTGCAGTCAGTAGTTTGGAGTAAAATTGAAATGTATACTGCTTTTAATGTCAAAACATTCAACGCACTGAGAAATCCTCTTTTTTATCTGGCTGTGTACAGCACTGATGCAGGTTTCTAACAACTCAGAATCATGTAGGTAGTTATGTGGATATGTTTCCATAAGTTTTGCAGTCAGTACTTGTGAGTAAAATGGAAATGAATACACTTTCAATGTAAATGCATTGTACGCTCTGAGATAAAAACTATTTTATCTTGTTGAGCAGAATCATGGAAAAGGTTTGAATGAACTCAGTATCATGTGGGAAGTTAAGTTAGGATGTTTCCAAAAAGTTTGCAGTCAGTAGATTGGAGTAAAGTTGAAATGTATACTGCTTTAAATGTCAAAGCATTCAACGCTCTGAGAAAACAACTTTTTTATCTTGATGTGCAGAGCAATAATGCAGGTTTCATACAACTTAGAATCATGAAGGAAGTTCTGTGGATATGTTTCCATAAGGTTTGCAGTTAGTACTTCTGAGGAAAATGGAAATGAATACACTTTCAATGTACATGCATTGCATGCACTGAGAACAACATTTTTATCTTGTAGAGCAGAATCATGGAAAAGGTTTGAATGAATTCAGTATCATGTTGGAAGTTATGTGAGGATGTTTCCATAACGTTTGAAGTCAGTAGGTTGGAGTAAAATTGAAATGTATACTGCTTTTAATGTCAAGGCATTCAACGCACTGAGAAATCCTCTTTTTTATCTTGCTGTGTACAGCAATGATGCAGGTTTCAAACAACTCAGAATCATGTGGGAAATATGTGGATATGTTTCCATCAGGTTTGCAGTCAGTACTTGTGAGTAAAATGGAAATGATTACACTTTCAATGTAAATGCCTCCTATGCACTGAGATAACACCTTTTTTTTCTTTTTGAGCAGACTCATGGAGAAGGTTTCAATGAAGTCAGTATCATGTGGGAAGTTATGTTTGGATGTTTTCATAAAGTTTGCAGTCAGTAGTTTGGAGTAAAATTGAAATGTATACTGCTTTTAATGTCAAAACATTCAACGCACTGAGAAGTCCTCTTTTTTATCTTGCTGTGTACAGCAATGATGCAGGTTTCTTAGAACTCAGAATCATGTGCGAAGTTATGTGGATATGTTTCCAGAAGTTTTGCAGTCAGTACTTGTGAGTAAAATGGAAATGAATACATTTTGAATGTAAATGCATTGTATGCTCTGAGATAACAACTTTTTTGTCTTGTTGAGCAGAGTCAAGGAAATGGTTTCAATGAACTCAGTATCATGTGGGAAGTTACGTTATCATGTTTCCATAAAGTTTGAAGTCAGTAGGTAGGATTAAAATTGAAATGTATACTGCTTTTAATGTGAAAGCATTCAACGTGATGAGAAAGCCACTTTTTTATCTTGATGTGCACAGCAATGATGCAGGTTTCAAACAACTCAGAATCATATGGTAAGTTATGTGGATATGTTTCCATAAGGTTTGCAGTCAGTACTTGTGAGTAAAATGGAAATGAATACACTTTCAATGTAAATGCATTGTATGCTCTGAGATAACAACTTTTTTGTCTTGTTGAGCAGAGCTATGGAAATGGTTTCAATGAAGTCAGTATCATGTGGGAAGTTATGTTTGGATGTTTGCATAAAGTTTGCAGTCAGTAGTTTGGAGTAAAATTGAAATGTATACTGCTTTTAATGTCAAAGCATTCAACGCACTGAGAAGTCCTCTTTTTTATCTGGCTGTGTACAGCACTGATGCAGGTTTCTAACAACTCAGAATCATGTAGGTAGTTATGTGGATATGTTTCCATAAGTTTTGCAGTCAGTACTTGTGAGTAAAATGCAAATGAATACACTTTCAATGTACATGCATTGCATGCACTGAGAACAACATTTTTATCTTGTAGAGCAGAATCATGGAAAAGGTTTGATTGAATTCAGTATCATGTTGGAAGTTATGTTAGGATGTATCCATAAAGTTTGCAGTCAGTAGATTGGAGTAAAGTTGAAATGTGTACTGCTTTTAATGTCAAAGCATTCAACGCACTGAGAAATCAACTTTGTTATCTTGATGTGCAGAGCAATGATGCAGCTTTGATACAACTTAGAATCATGAAGGAAGTTCTGTGGATATGTTTCCATAAGGTTTGCAGTCAGTACTTGTAAATAAAATGGAAAGGAATACACTTTCAATGCAAATGCATTGTATGCTCTGAGATAACAACTTTCTTGTCTTGTTGAGCAGACTCATGGAGAAGGTTTCAATGAAGTCAGTATCATGTGGGAAGTTATGTTTGGATGTTTTCATAAAGTTTGCAGTCAGTAGTTTGGAGTAAAATTGAAATGTATACTGCTTTTAATGTGAAAACATTCAACGCACTGAGAAGTCCTCTTTTTTATCTTGCTGTGTACAGCAATGATGCAGGTTTCTAACAACTCAGAATCATGTGGGAAGTTATGTGGATATGTTTCCATAAGTTTTGCAGTCAGTACTTGTGAGTAAAATGGAAATGAATACACTTTCAATGTAAATGCATTGTATGCTCTGAGATAACAACTTTTTTGTCTTGTTGAGCCGAGTCAAGGAAATGGTTTCAATGAACTCAGTATCATGTGGGAAGTGAAGTTATCATGTTTCCATAAAGTTTGAAGTCAGTAGGTAGGAGTAAAATTGAAATGTATACTGCTTTTAATGTGAAAGCATTCAACGTGCTGAGAAAGCCACTTTTTTATCTTGATGTGCACAGCAATGATGCAGGTTTCAAACAACTTAGAATCATGAAGGAAGTTCTGTGGATATGTTTCCATAAGGTTTGCAGTTAGTACTTCTGAGGAAAATGGAAATGAATACACTTTCAATGTACATGCATTGCATGCACTGAGAACAACATTTTTATCTTGTAGAACAGAATCATGGAAAAGGTTTGAATGAACTCAGTATCATGTGGGAAGTTATGTGAGGATGTTTCCAGAAAGTATGAAGTCAGTAGGTTGGAGTAAAATTGAAATGTATACTGCTTTTAATGTCAAGGCATTCAACGCACTGAGAAATCCTCTTTTTTATCTTGCTGTGTACAGCAATGATGCAGGTTTCAAACAACTCAGAATCATGTGGGAAGTTATGTGGATATGTTTCCATCAGGTTTGCAGTCAGTACTTGTGAGTAAAATGGAAATGATTACACTTTCAATGTAAATGCTTTCTATGCACTGAGATAACACCTTTTTTTTCTTTTTGAGCAGACTCATGGAAAAGGTTTCAATGAAGTCAGTATCATGTGGGAATTTATGTTAGGATGTATCCATAAAGTTTGCAGTCAGTAGATTGGAGTAAAGTTGAAATGTGTACTGCTTTTAATGTCAAAGCATTCAACGCACTGAGAAATCAACTTTGTTATCTTGATGTGCAGAGCAATGATGCAGCTTTCATACAACGTAGAATCATGAAGGAAGTTATGTGGATATGTTTCCATAAGGTTTGCAGTCAGTACTTGTGAATAAAATGGAAATGAATACACTTTCAATGCAAATGCATTGTATGCTCTGAGATAACAACTTTTTTGTCTTGTAGAGCAGACTCATGGAGAAGGTTTCAATGAAGTCAGTATCATGTGGGAAGTTATGTTTGGATGTTTTCATAAAGTTTGCAGTCAGTAGTTTGGAGTAAAATTGAAATGTATACTGCTTTTAATGTCAAAACATTCAACGCACTGAGAAGTCCTCTTTTTTATCTTGCTGTGTACAGCAATGATGCAGGTTTCTTAGAACTCAGAATCATGTGCGAAGTTATGTGGATATGTTTCCATAAGTTTTGCAGTCAGTACTTGTGAGTAAAATGGAAATGAATACACTTTCAATGTAAATGCATTGTATGCTCTGAGATAACAACTTTTTTGTCTTGTTGAGCAGAGTCAAGGAAATGGTTTCAATGAACTCAGTATCATGTGGGAAGTTAAGTTATCATGTTTCCATAAAGTTTGAAGTCAGTAGGTAGGAGTAAAATTGAAATGTATACTGCTTTTAATGTGAAAGCATTCAACGTGCTGAGAAAGCCACTTTTTTATCTTGATGTGCACAGCAATGATGCAGGTTTCAAACAACTCAGAATCATGTGGTAAGTTATGTGGATATGTTTCCATAAGGTTTGCAGTCAGTACTTGTGAGTAAAATGGAAATGAATACACTTTCAATGTAAATGCATTGTATGCTCTGAGATAACAACTTTTTTGTCTTGTTGAGCAGAGCTATGGAAATGGTTTCAATGAACTCAGTATCATGTGGGAAGTTAAGTTATGATCTTTCCATAAAGTTTGCGGTCAGTAGATTGGAGTAAAGTTGAAATGTATACTGCTTTAAATGTCAAAGCATTCAACGCTCTGAGAAACCATCTTTTTTATCTTGATGTGCAGAGCAATAATGCAGGTTTCATACAACTTAGAATCATGAAGGAAGTTCTGTGGATATGTTTCCATAAGGTTTGCAGTTAGTACTTCTGAGGAAAATGGAAATGAATACACTTTCAATGTACATGCATTGCATGCACTGAGAACAACATTTTTATCTTGTAGAGCAGAATCATGGAAAAGGTTTGAATGAACTCAGTATCATGTGGGAAGTTATGTGAGGATGTTTCCAGAAAGTTTGAAGTCAGTAGGTTGGAGTAAAATTGAAATGTATACTGCTTTTAATGTCAAGGCATTCAACGCACTGAGAAATCCTCTTTTTTATCTTGCTGTGTACAGCAATGATGCAGGTTTCAAACAACTGAGAATCATGTGGGAAGTTATGTGGATATGTTTCCATCAGGTTTGCAGTCAGTACTTGTGAGTAAAATGGAAATGATTACACTTTCAATGTAAATGCTTTCAATGCACTGAGATAACACCTTTTTTTTCTTTTTGAGCAGACTCATGGAAAAGGTTTCAATGAAGTCAGTATCATGTGGGAATTTATGTTAGGATGTATCCATAAAGTTTGCAGTCAGTAGATTGGAGTAAAGTTGAAATGTGTACTGCTTTTAATGTCAAAGCATTCAACGCACTGAGAAATCAACTTTGTTATCTTGATGTGCAGAGCAATGATGCAGCTTTCATACAACTTAGAATCATGAAGGAAGTTATGTGGATATGTTTCCATAAGGTTTGCAGTCAGTACTTGTGAATAAAATGGAAATGAATACACTTTCAATGCAAATGCATTGTATGCTCTGAGATAACAACTTTTATGTCTTGTTGAGCAGACTCATGGAGAAGGTTTCAATGAAGTCAGTATCATGTGGGAAGTTATGTTTGGATGTTTTCATAAAGTTTGCAGTCAGTAGTTTGGAGTAAAATTGAAATGTATACTGCTTTTAATGTCAAAACATTCAACGCACTGAGAAGTCCTCTTTTTTATCTTGCTGTGTACAGCAATGATGCAGGTTTCTTAGAACTCAGAATCATGTGGGAAGTTATGTGGATATGTTTCCATAAGTTTTGCAGTCAGTACTTGTGAGTAAAATGGAAATGAATACACTTTCAATGTAAATGCATTGTATGCTCTGAGATAACAACTTTTTTGTCTTGTTGAGCAGAGTCAAGGAAATGGTTTCAATGAACTCAGTATCATGTCGGAAGTTAAGTTATCATGTTTCCATAAAGTTTGAAGTCAGTAGGTAGGAGTAAAATTGAAATGTATACTGCTTTTAATGTGAAAGCATTCAACGTGCTGAGAAAGCCACTTTTTTATCTTGATGTGCACAGCAATGATGCAGGTTTCAAACAACTCAGAATCATGTGGTAAGTTATGTGGATATGTTTCCATAAGGTTTGCAGTCAGTACTTGTGAGTAAAATGGAAATGAATACACTTTCAATGTAAATGCATTGTATGCTCTGAGATAACAACTTTTTTGTCTTGTTGAGCAGAGCTATGGAAATGGTTTCAATGAAGTCAGTATCATGTGGGAAGTTATGTTTGGATGTTTCCATAAAGTTTGCAGTCAGTAGTTTGGAGTAAAATTGAAATGTATACTGCTTTTAATGTCAAAACATTCAACGCACTGAGAAATCCTCTTTTTTATCTGGCTGTGTACAGCACTGATGCAGGTTTCTAACAACTCAGAATCATGTAGGTAGTTATGTGGATATGTTTCCATAAGTTTTGCAGTCAGTACTTGTGAGTAAAATGGAAATGAATACACTTTCAATGTAAATGCATTGTACGCTCTGAGATAAAAACTATTTTATCTTGTTGAGCAGAATCATGGAAAAGGTTTGAATGAACTCAGTATCATGTGGGAAGTTATGTTTGGATGTTTTCATAAAGTTTGCAGTAGAGTAGTTTGGAGTAAAATTGAAATGTATACTGCTTTTAATGTCAAAACATTCAACGCACTGAGAAGTCCTCTTTTTTATCTTGTTGTGTACAGCAATGATGCAGGTTTCTAACAACTCAGAATCATGTGGGAAGTTATGTGGATATGTTTCCATAAGTTTTGCATTCAGTACTTGTGAGTAAAATGGAAATGAATACACTTTCAATGTAAATGCATTGTATGCTCTGAGATAACAACTTTTTTGTCTTGTTGAGCAGAGTCAAGGAAATGGTTTCAATGAACTCAGTATCATGTGGGAAGTTAAGTTATCATGTTTCCATAAAGTTTGAAGTCAGTAGGTAGGAGTAAAATTGAAATGTATACTGCTTTTAATGTGAAAGCATTCAACGTGCTGAGAAAGCCACTTTTTTATCTTGATGTGCACAGCAATGATGCAGGTTTCAAACAACTCAGAATCATGTGGTAAGTTATGTGGATATGTTTCCATAAGGTTTGCAGTCAGTACTTGTGAGTAAAATGGAAATGAATACACTTTCAATGTAAATGCATTGTATGCTCTGAGATAACAACTTTTTTGTCTTGTTGAGCAGAGCTATGGAAATGGTTTCAATGAACTCAGTATCATGTGGGAAGTTAAGTTATGATCTTTCCATAAAGTTTGCGGTCAGTAGATTGGAGTAAAGTTGAAATGTATACTGCTTTAAATGTCAAAGCATTCAACGCTCTGAGAAACCAACTTTTTTATCTTGATGTGCAGAGCAATAATGCAGGTTTCATACAACTTAGAATCATGAAGGAAGTTCTGTGGATATGTTTCCATAAGGTTTGCAGTTAGTACTTCTGAGGAAAATGGAAATGAATACACTTTCAATGTACATGCATTGCATGCACTGAGAACAACATTTTTATCTTGTAGAGCAGAATCATGGAAAAGGTTTGAATGAACTCAGTATCATGTGGGAAGTTATGTGAGGATGTTTCCAGAAAGTTTGAAGTCAGTAGGTTGGAGTAAAATTGAAATGTATACTGCTTTTAATGTCAAGGCATTCAACGCACTGAGAAATCCTCTTTTTTATCTTGCTGTGTACAGCAATGATGCAGGTTTCAAACAACTGAGAATCATGTGGGAAGTTATGTGGATATGTTTCCATCAGGTTTGCAGTCAGTACTTGTGAGTAAAATGGAAATGATTACACTTTCAATGTAAATGCTTTCAATGCACTGAGATAACACCTTTTTTTTCTTTTTGAGCAGACTCATGGAAAAGGTTTCAATGAAGTCAGTATCATGTGGGAATTTATGTTAGGATGTATCCATAAAGTTTGCAGTCAGTAGATTGGAGTAAAGTTGAAATGTGTACTGCTTTTAATGTCAAAGCATTCAACGCACTGAGAAATCAACTTTGTTATCTTGATGTGCAGAGCAATGATGCAGCTTTCATACAACTTAGAATCATGAAGGAAGTTATGTGGATATGTTTCCATAAGGTTTGCAGTCAGTACTTGTGAATAAAATGGAAATGAATACACTTTCAATGCAAATGCATTGTATGCTCTGAGATAACAACTTTTATGTCTTGTTGAGCAGACTCATGGAGAAGGTTTCAATGAAGTCAGTATCATGTGGGAAGTTATGTTTGGATGTTTTCATAAAGTTTGCAGTCAGTAGTTTGGAGTAAAATTGAAATGTATACTGCTTTTAATGTCAAAACATTCAACGCACTGAGAAGTCCTCTTTTTTATCTTGCTGTGTACAGCAATGATGCAGGTTTCTTAGAACTCAGAATCATGTGGGAAGTTATGTGGATATGTTTCCATAAGTTTTGCAGTCAGTACTTGTGAGTAAAATGGAAATGAATACACTTTCAATGTAAATGCATTGTATGCTCTGAGATAACAACTTTTTTGTCTTGTTGAGCAGAGTCAAGGAAATGGTTTCAATGAACTCAGTATCATGTCGGAAGTTAAGTTATCATGTTTCCATAAAGTTTGAAGTCAGTAGGTAGGAGTAAAATTGAAATGTATACTGCTTTTAATGTGAAAGCATTCAACGTGCTGAGAAAGCCACTTTTTTATCTTGATGTGCACAGCAATGATGCAGGTTTCAAACAACTCAGAATCATGTGGTAAGTTATGTGGATATGTTTCCATAAGGTTTGCAGTCAGTACTTGTGAGTAAAATGGAAATGAATACACTTTCAATGTAAATGCATTGTATGCTCTGAGATAACAACTTTTTTGTCTTGTTGAGCAGAGCTATGGAAATGGTTTCAATGAAGTCAGTATCATGTGGGAAGTTATGTTTGGATGTTTCCATAAAGTTTGCAGTCAGTAGTTTGGAGTAAAATTGAAATGTATACTGCTTTTAATGTCAAAACATTCAACGCACTGAGAAATCCTCTTTTTTATCTGGCTGTGTACAGCACTGATGCAGGTTTCTAACAACTCAGAATCATGTAGGTAGTTATGTGGATATGTTTCCATAAGTTTTGCAGTCAGTACTTGTGAGTAAAATGGAAATGAATACACTTTCAATGTAAATGCATTGTACGCTCTGAGATAAAAACTATTTTATCTTGTTGAGCAGAATCATGGAAAAGGTTTGAATGAACTCAGTATCATGTGGGAAGTTATGTTTGGATGTTTTCATAAAGTTTGCAGTAGAGTAGTTTGGAGTAAAATTGAAATGTATACTGCTTTTAATGTCAAAACATTCAACGCACTGAGAAGTCCTCTTTTTTATCTTGCTGTGTACAGCAATGATGCAGGTTTCTAACAACTCAGAATCATGTGGGAAGTTATGTGGATATGTTTCCATAAGTTTTGCATTCAGTACTTGTGAGTAAAATGGAAATGAATACACTTTCAATGTAAATGCATTGTATGCTCTGAGATAACAACTTTTTTGTCTTGTTGAGCAGAGTCAAGGAAATGGTTTCAATGAACTCAGTATCATGTGGGAAGTTAAGTTATCATGTTTCCATAAAGTTTGAAGTCAGTAGGTAGGAGTAAAATTGAAATGTATACTGCTTTTAATGTGAAAGCATTCAACGTGCTGAGAAAGCCACTTTTTTATCTTGATGTGCACAGCAATGATGCAGGTTTCAAACAACTCAGAATCATGTGGTAAGTTATGTGGATATGTTTCCATAAGGTTTGCAGTCAGTACTTGTGAGTAAAATGGAAATGAATACACTTTCAATGTAAATGCATTGTATGCTCTGAGATAACAACTTTTTTGTCTTGTTGAGCAGAGCTATGGAAATGGTTTCAATGAACTCAGTATCATGTGGGAAGTTAAGTTATGATCTTTCCATAAAGTTTGCGGTCAGTAGATTGGAGTAAAGTTGAAATGTATACTGCTTTAAATGTCAAAGCATTCAACGCTCTGAGAAACCAACTTTTTTATCTTGATGTGCAGAGCAATAATGCAGGTTTCATACAACTTAGAATCATGAAGGAAGTTCTGTGGATATGTTTCCATAAGGTTTGCAGTTAGTACTTCTGAGGAAAATGGAAATGAATACACTTTCAATGTACATGCATTGCATGCACTGAGAACAACATTTTTATCTTGTAGAGCAGAATCATGGAAAAGGTTTGAATGAACTCAGTATCATGTGGGAAGTTATGTGAGGATGTTTCCAGAAAGTTTGAAGTCAGTAGGTTGGAGTAAAATTGAAATGTATACTGCTTTTAATGTCAAGGCATTCAACGCACTGAGAAATCCTCTTTTTTATCTTGCTGTGTACAGCAATGATGCAGGTTTCAAACAACTCAGAATCATGTGGGAAGTTATGTGGATATGTTTCCATCAGGTTTGCAGTCAGTACTTGTGAGTAAAATGGAAATGATTACACTTTCAATGTAAATGCTTTCAATGCACTGAGATATCACCTTTTTTTTCTTTTTGAGCAGACTCATGGAAAAGGTTTCAATGAAGTCAGTATCATGTGGGAATTTATGTTAGGATGTATCCATAAAGTTTGCAGTCAGTAGATTGGAGTAAAGTTGAAATGTGTACTGCTTTTAATGTCAAAGCATTCAACGCACTGAGAAATCAACTTTGTTATCTTGATGTGCAGAGCAATGATGCAGCTTTCATACAACTTAGAATCATGAAGGAAGTTATGTGGATATGTTTCCATAAGGTTTGCAGTCAGTACTTGTGAATAAAATGGAAATGAATACACTTTCAATGCAAATGCATTGTATGCTCTGAGATAACAACTTTTATGTCTTGTTGAGCAGACTCATGGAGAAGGTTTCAATGAAGTCAGTATCATGTGGGAAGTTATGTTTGGATGTTTTCATAAAGTTTGCAGTCAGTAGTTTGGAGTAAAATTGAAATGTATACTGCTTTTAATGTCAAAACATTCAACGCACTGAGAAGTCCTCTTTTTTATCTTGCTGTGTACAGCAATGATGCAGGTTTCTTAGAACTCAGAATCATGTGGGAAGTTATGTGGATATGTTTCCATAAGTTTTGCAGTCAGTACTTGTGAGTAAAATGGAAATGAATACACTTTCAATGTAAATGCATTGTATGCTCTGAGATAACAACTTTTTTGTCTTGTTGAGCAGAGTCAAGGAAATGGTTTCAATGAACTCAGTATCATGTCGGAAGTTAAGTTATCATGTTTCCATAAAGTTTGAAGTCAGTAGGTAGGAGTAAAATTGAAATGTATACTGCTTTTAATGTGAAAGCATTCAACGTGCTGAGAAAGCCACTTTTTTATCTTGATGTGCACAGCAATGATGCAGGTTTCAAACAACTCAGAATCATGTGGTAAGTTATGTGGATATGTTTCCATAAGGTTTGCAGTCAGTACTTGTGAGTAAAATGGAAATGAATACACTTTCAATGTAAATGCATTGTATGCTCTGAGATAACAACTTTTTTGTCTTGTTGAGCAGAGCTATGGAAATGGTTTCAATGAAGTCAGTATCATGTGGGAAGTTATGTTTGGATGTTTCCATAAAGTTTGCAGTCAGTAGTTTGGAGTAAAATTGAAATGTATACTGCTTTTAATGTCAAAACATTCAACGCACTGAGAAATCCTCTTTTTTATCTGGCTGTGTACAGCACTGATGCAGGTTTCTAACAACTCAGAATCATGTAGGTAGTTATGTGGATATGTTTCCATAAGTTTTGCAGTCAGTACTTGTGAGTAAAATGGAAATGAATACACTTTCAATGTAAATGCATTGTACGCTCTGAGATAAAAACTATTTTATCTTGTTGAGCAGAATCATGGAAAAGGTTTGAATGAACTCAGTATCATGTGGGAAGTTATGTTTGGATGTTTTCATAAAGTTTGCAGTAGAGTAGTTTGGAGTAAAATTGAAATGTATACTGCTTTTAATGTCAAAACATTCAACGCACTGAGAAGTCCTCTTTTTTATCTTGCTGTGTACAGCAATGATGCAGGTTTCTAACAACTCAGAATCATGTGGGAAGTTATGTGGATATGTTTCCATAAGTTTTGCATTCAGTACTTGTGAGTAAAATGGAAATGAATACACTTTCAATGTAAATGCATTGTATGCTCTGAGATAACAACTTTTTTGTCTTGTTGAGCAGAGTCAAGGAAATGGTTTCAATGAACTCAGTATCATGTGGGAAGTTAAGTTATCATGTTTCCATAAAGTTTGAAGTCAGTAGGTAGGAGTAAAATTGAAATGTATACTGCTTTTAATGTGAAAGCATTCAACGTGCTGAGAAAGCCACTTTTTTATCTTGATGTGCACAGCAATGATGCAGGTTTCAAACAACTCAGAATCATGTGGTAAGTTATGTGGATATGTTTCCATAAGGTTTGCAGTCAGTACTTGTGAGTAAAATGGAAATGAATACACTTTCAATGTAAATGCATTGTATGCTCTGAGATAACAACTTTTTTGTCTTGTTGAGCAGAGCTATGGAAATGGTTTCAATGAACTCAGTATCATGTGGGAAGTTAAGTTATGATCTTTCCATAAAGTTTGCGGTCAGTAGATTGGAGTAAAGTTGAAATGTATACTGCTTTAAATGTCAAAGCATTCAACGCTCTGAGAAACCAACTTTTTTATCTTGATGTGCAGAGCAATAATGTAGGTTTCATACAACTTAGAATCATGAAGGAAGTTCTGTGGATATGTTTCCATAAGGTTTGCAGTTAGTACTTCTGAGGAAAATGGAAATGAATACACTTTCAATGTACATGCATTGCATGCACTGAGAACAACATTTTTACCTTGTAGAGCAGAATCATGGAAAAGGTTTGAATGAACTCAGTATCATGTGGGAAGTTATGTGAGGATGTTTCCAGAAAGTTTGAAGTCAGTAGGTTGGAGTAAAATTGAAATGTATACTGCTTTTAATGTCAAGGCATTCAACGCACTGAGAAATCCTCTTTTTTATCTTGCTGTGTACAGCAATGATGCAGGTTTTAAACAACTCAGAATCATGTGGGAAGTTATGTGGATATGTTTCCATCAGGTTTGCAGTCAGTACTTGTGAGTAAAATGGAAATGATTACACTTTCAATGTAAATGCTTTCAATGCACTGAGATAACACCTTTTTTTTCTTTTTGAGCAGACTCATGGAAAAGGTTTCAATGAAGTCAGTATCATGTGGGAATTTATGTTAGGATGTATCCATAAAGTTTGCAGTCAGTAGATTGGAGTAAAGTTGAAATGTGTACTGCTTTTAATGTCAAAGCATTCAACGCACTGAGAAATCAACTTTGTTATCTTGATGTGCAGAGCAATGATGCAGCTTTCATACAACTTAGAATCATGAAGGAAGTTATGTGGATATGTTTCCATAAGGTTTGCAGTCAGTACTTGTGAATAAAATGGAAATGAATACACTTTCAATGCAAATGCATTGTATGCTCTGAGATAACAACTTTTATGTCTTGTTGAGCAGACTCATGGAGAAGGTTTCAATGAAGTCAGTATCATGTGGGAAGTTATGTTTGGATGTTTTCATAAAGTTTGCAGTCAGTAGTTTGGAGTAAAATTGAAATGTATACTGCTTTTAATGTCAAAACATTCAACGCACTGAGAAGTCCTCTTTTTTATCTTGCTGTGTACAGCAATGATGCAGGTTTCTTAGAACTCAGAATCATGTGGAAAGTTATGTGGATATGTTTCCATAAGTTTTGCAGTCAGTACTTGTGAGTAAAATGGAAATGAATACACTTTCAATGTAAATGCATTGTATGCTCTGAGAT
This sequence comes from Mobula birostris, assembly GCF_030028105.1. Taxonomy (NCBI): domain Eukaryota; kingdom Metazoa; phylum Chordata; class Chondrichthyes; order Myliobatiformes; family Myliobatidae; genus Mobula; species Mobula birostris. The sequence goes on from NW_027278425.1 coordinate 26,473, forward strand.
AACAACTTTTTTGTCTTGTTGAGCAGAGTCAAGGAAATGGTTTCAATGAACTCAGTATCATGTCGGAAGTTAAGTTATCATGTTTCCATTAAGTTTGAAGTCAGTAGGTAGGAGTAAAATTGAAATGTATACTGCTTTTAATGTGAAAGCATTCAACGTGCTGAGAAAGCCACTTTTTTATCTTGATGTGCACAGCAATGATGCAGGTTTCAAACAACTCAGAATCATGTGGTAAGTTATGTGGATATGTTTCCATAAGGTTTGCAGTCAGTACTTGTGAGTAAAATGGAAATGAATACACTTTCAATGTAAATGCATTGTATGCTCTGAGATAACAACTTTTTTGTCTTGTTGAGCAGAGCTATGGAAATGGTTTCAATGAAGTCAGTATCATGTGGGAAGTTATGTTTGGATGTTTTCATAAAGTTTGCAGTCAGTAGTTTGGAGTAAAATTGAAATGTATACTGCTTTTAATGTCAAAACATTCAACGCACTGAGAAGTCCTCTTTTTTATCTTGCTGTGTACAGCAATGATGCAGGTTTCTTAGAACTCAGAATCATGTGCGAAGTTATGTGGATATGTTTCCAGAAGTTTTGCAGTCAGTACTTGTGAGTAAAATGGAAATGAATACATTTTGAATGTAAATGCATTGTATGCTCTGAGATAACAACTTTTTTGTCTTGTTGAGCAGAGTCAAGGAAATGGTTTCAATGAACTCAGTATCATGTGGGAAGTTACGTTATCATGTTTCCATAAAGTTTGAAGTCAGTAGGTAGGATTAAAATTGAAATGTATACTGCTTTTAATGTGAAAGCATTCAACGTGCTGAGAAACCACTTTTTTATCTTGATGTGCACAGCAATGATGCAGGTTTCAAACAACTCAGAATCATGTGGTAAGTTATGTGGATATGTTTCCATAAGGTTTGCAGTCAGTACTTGTGAGTAAAATGGAAATGAATACACTTTCAATGTAAATGCATTGTATGCTCTGAGATAACAACTTTTTTGTCTTGTTGAGCAGAGCTATGGAAATGGTTTCAATGAAGTCAGTATCATGTGGGAAGTTATGTTTGGATGTTTGCATAAAGTTTGCAGTCAGTAGTTTGGAGTAAAATTGAAATGTATACTGCTTTTAATGTCAAAGCATTCAACGCACTGAGAAGTCCTCTTTTTTATCTGGCTGTGTACAGCACTGATGCAGGTTTCTAACAACTCAGAATCATGTAGGTAGTTATGTGGATATGTTTCCATAAGTTTTGCAGTCAGTACTTGTGAGTAAAATGCAAATGAATACACTTTCAATGTACATGCATTGCATGCACTGAGAACAACATTTTTATCTTGTAGAGCAGAATCATGGAAAAGGTTTGATTGAATTCAGTATCATGTTGGAAGTTATGTGAGGATGTTTCCATAAAGTTTGAAGTCAGTAGGTTGGAGTAAAATTGAAATGTATACTGCTTTTAATGTCAAGGCATTCAACGCACTGAGAAATCCACTTTTTTATCTTGCTGTGTACAGCAATGATGTAGGTTTCAAACAACTCAGAATCATGTGGGAAGTTATGTGGATATGTTTCCATCAGGTTTGCAGTCAGTACTTGTGAGTAAAATGGAAATGATTACACTTTCAATGTAAATGCTTTCTATGCACTGAGATAACACCTTTTTTTTCTTGTTGAGCAGACTCATGGAAAACGTTTCAATGATGTCAGTATCATGTGGGAAGTTATGTTAGGATGTATCCATAAAGTTTGCAGTCAGTAGATTGGAGTAAAGTTGAAATGTGTACTGCTTTTAATGTCAAAGCATTCAACGCACTGAGAAATCAACTTTGTTATCTTGATGTGCAGAGCAATGATGCAGCTTTGATACAACTTAGAATCATGAAGGAAGTTCTGTGGATATGTTTCCATAAGGTTTGCTGTCAGTACTTGTAAATAAAATGGAAAGGAATACACTTTCAATGCAAATGCATTGTATGCTCTGAGATAACAACTTTCTTGTCTTGTTGAGCAGACTCATGGAGAAGGTTTCAATGAAGTCAGTATCATGTGGGAAGTTATGTTTGGATGTTTTCATAAAGTTTGCAGTCAGTAGTTTGGAGTAAAATTGAAATGTATACTGCTTTTAATGTGAAAACATTCAACGCACTGAGAAGTCCTCTTTTTTATCTTGCTGTGTACAGCAATGATGCAGGTTTCTAACAACTCAGAATCATGTGGGAAGTTATGTGGATATGTTTCCATAAGTTTTGCAGTCAGTACTTGTGAGTAAAATGGAAATGAATACACTTTCAATGTAAATGCATTGTATGCTCTGAGATAACAACTTTTTTGTCTTGTTGAGCCGAGTCAAGGAAATGGTTTCAATGAACTCAGTATCATGTGGGAAGTGAAGTTATCATGTTTCCATAAAGTTTGAAGTCAGTAGGTAGGAGTAAAATTGAAATGTATACTGCTTTTAATGTGAAAGCATTCAACGTGCTGAGAAAGCCACTTTTTTATCTTGATGTGCACAGCAATGATGCAGGTTTCAAACAACTTAGAATCATGAAGGAAGTTCTGTGGATATGTTTCCATAAGGTTTGCAGTTAGTACTTCTGAGGAAAATGGAAATGAATACACTTTCAATGTACATGCATTGCATGCACTGAGAACAACATTTTTATCTTGTAGAACAGAATCATGGAAAAGGTTTGAATGAACTCAGTATCATGTGGGAAGTTATGTGAGGATGTTTCCAGAAAGTATGAAGTCAGTAGGTTGGAGTAAAATTGAAATGTATACTGCTTTTAATGTCAAGGCATTCAACGCACTGAGAAATCCTCTTTTTTATCTTGCTGTGTACAGCAATGATGCAGGTTTCAAACAACTCAGAATCATGTGGGAAGTTATGTGGATATGTTTCCATCAGGTTTGCAGTCAGTACTTGTGAGTAAAATGGAAATGATTACACTTTCAATGTAAATGCTTTCTATGCACTGAGATAACACCTTTTTTTTCTTTTTGAGCAGACTCATGGAAAAGGTTTCAATGAAGTCAGTATCATGTGGGAATTTATGTTAGGATGTATCCATAAAGTTTGCAGTCAGTAGATTGGAGTAAAGTTGAAATGTGTACTGCTTTTAATGTCAAAGCATTCAACGCACTGAGAAATCAACTTTGTTATCTTGATGTGCAGAGCAATGATGCAGCTTTCATACAACGTAGAATCATGAAGGAAGTTATGTGGATATGTTTCCATAAGGTTTGCAGTCAGTACTTGTAAATAAAATGGAAAGGAATACACTTTCAATGCAAATGCATTGTATGCTCTGAGATAACAACTTTCTTGTCTTGTTGAGCAGACTCATGGAGAAGGTTTCAATGAAGTCAGTATCATGTGGGAAGTTATGTTTGGATGTTTTCATAAAGTTTGCAGTCAGTAGTTTGGAGTAAAATTGAAATGTATACTGCTTTTAATGTGAAAACATTCAACGCACTGAGAAGTCCTCTTTTTTATCTTGCTGTGTACAGCAATGATGCAGGTTTCTAACAACTCAGAATCATGTGGGAAGTTATGTGGATATGTTTCCATAAGTTTTGCAGTCAGTACTTGTGAGTAAAATGGAAATGAATACACTTTCAATGTAAATGCATTGTATGCTCTGAGATAACAACTTTTTTGTCTTGTTGAGCCGAGTCAAGGAAATGGTTTCAATGAACTCAGTATCATGTGGGAAGTGAAGTTATCATGTTTCCATAAAGTTTGAAGTCAGTAGGTAGGAGTAAAATTGAAATGTATACTGCTTTTAATGTGAAAGCATTCAACGTGCTGAGAAAGCCACTTTTTTATCTTGATGTGCACAGCAATGATGCAGGTTTCAAACAACTTAGAATCATGAAGGAAGTTCTGTGGATATGTTTCCATAAGGTTTGCAGTTAGTACTTCTGAGGAAAATGGAAATGAATACACTTTCAATGTACATGCATTGCATGCACTGAGAACAACATTTTTATCTTGTAGAACAGAATCATGGAAAAGGTTTGAATGAACTCAGTATCATGTGGGAAGTTATGTGAGGATGTTTCCAGAAAGTATGAAGTCAGTAGGTTGGAGTAAAATTGAAATGTATACTGCTTTTAATGTCAAGGCATTCAACGCACTGAGAAATCCTCTTTTTTATCTTGCTGTGTACAGCAATGATGCAGGTTTCAAACAACTCAGAATCATGTGGGAAGTTATGTGGATATGTTTCCATCAGGTTTGCAGTCAGTACTTGTGAGTAAAATGGAAATGATTACACTTTCAATGTAAATGCTTTCTATGCACTGAGATAACACCTTTTTTTTCTTTTTGAGCAGACTCATGGAAAAGGTTTCAATGAAGTCAGTATCATGTGGGAATTTATGTTAGGATGTATCCATAAAGTTTGCAGTCAGTAGATTGGAGTAAAGTTGAAATGTGTACTGCTTTTAATGTCAAAGCATTCAACGCACTGAGAAATCAACTTTGTTATCTTGATGTGCAGAGCAATGATGCAGCTTTCATACAACGTAGAATCATGAAGGAAGTTATGTGGATATGTTTCCATAAGGTTTGCAGTCAGTACTTGTGAATAAAATGGAAATGAATACACTTTCAATGCAAATGCATTGTATGCTCTGAGATAACAACTTTTTTGTCTTGTAGAGCAGACTCATGGAGAAGGTTTCAATGAAGTCAGTATCATGTGGGAAGTTATGTTTGGATGTTTTCATAAAGTTTGCAGTCAGTAGTTTGGAGTAAAATTGAAATGTATACTGCTTTTAATGTCAAAACATTCAACGCACTGAGAAGTCCTCTTTTTTATCTTGCTGTGTACAGCAATGATGCAGGTTTCTTAGAACTCAGAATCATGTGCGAAGTTATGTGGATATGTTTCCATAAGTTTTGCAGTCAGTACTTGTGAGTAAAATGGAAATGAATACACTTTCAATGTAAATGCATTGTATGCTCTGAGATAACAACTTTTTTGTCTTGTTGAGCAGAGTCAAGGAAATGGTTTCAATGAACTCAGTATCATGTGGGAAGTTAAGTTATCATGTTTCCATAAAGTTTGAAGTCAGTAGGTAGGAGTAAAATTGAAATGTATACTGCTTTTAATGTGAAAGCATTCAACGTGCTGAGAAAGCCACTTTTTTATCTTGATGTGCACAGCAATGATGCAGGTTTCAAACAACTCAGAATCATGTGGTAAGTTATGTGGATATGTTTCCATAAGGTTTGCAGTCAGTACTTGTGAGTAAAATGGAAATGAATACACTTTCAATGTAAATGCACTGTATGCTCTGAGATAACAACTTTTTTGTCTTGTTGAGCAGAGCTATGGAAATGGTTTCAATGAAGTCAGTATCATGTGGGAAGTTATGTTTGGATGTTTCCATAAAGTTTGCAGTCAGTAGTTTGGAGTAAAATTGAAATGTATACTGCTTTTAATGTCAAAGCATTCAACGCACTGAGAAATCCTCTTTTTTATCTGGCTGTGTACAGCACTGATGCAGGTTTCTAACAACTCAGAATCATGTAGGTAGTTATGTGGATATGTTTCCATAAGTTTTGCAGTCAGTACTTGTGAGTAAAATGGAAATGAATACACTTTCAATGTAAATGCATTGTATGCTCTGAGATAACAACTTTTTTGTCTTGTTGAGCAGAGTCAAGGAAATGGTTTCAATGAACTCAGTATCATGTGGGAAGTTAAGTTATCATGTTTCCATAAAGTTTGAAGTCAGTAGGTAGGAGTAAAATTGAAATGTATACTGCTTTTAATGTGAAAGCATTCAACGTGCTGAGAAAGCCACTTTTTTATCTTGATGTGCACAGCAATGATGCAGGTTTCAAACAACTCAGAATTATGTGGTAAGTTATGTGGATATGTTTCCATAAGGTTTGCAGTCAGTACTTGTGAGTAAAATGGAAATGAATACACTTTCAATATAAATGCATTGTATGCTCTGAGATAACAACTTTTTTGTCTTGTTGAGCAGAGCTATGGAAATGGTTTCAATGAACTCAGTATCATGTGGGAAGTTAAGTTATGATCTTTCCATAAAGTTTGCGGTCAGTAGATTGGAGTAAAGTTGAAATGTATACTGCTTTAAATGTCAAAGCATTCAACGCTCTGAGAAACCAACTTTTTTATCTTGATGTGCAGAGCAATAATGCAGGTTTCATACAACTTAGAATCATGAAGGAAGTTCTGTGGATATGTTTCCATAAGGTTTGCAGTTAGTACTTCTGAGGAAAATGGAAATGAATACACTTTCAATGTACATGCATTGCATGCACTGAGAACAACATTTTTATCTTGTAGAGCAGAATCATGGAAAAGGTTTGAATGAACTCAGTATCATGTGGGAAGTTATGTGAGGATATTTCCAGAAAGTTTGAAGTCAGTAGGTTGGAGTAAAATTGAAATGTATACTGCTTTTAATGTCAAGGCATTCAACGCACTGAGAAATCCTCTTTTTTATCTTGCTGTGTACAGCAATGATGCAGGTTTCAAACAACTCAGAATCATGTGGGAAGTTATGTGGATATGTTTCCATCAGGTTTGCAGTCAGTACTTGTGAGTAAAATGGAAATGATTACACTTTCAATGTAAATGCTTTCAATGCACTGAGATAACACCTTTTTTTTCTTTTTGAGCAGACTCATGGAAAAGGTTTCAATGAAGTCAGTATCATGTGGGAATTTATGTTAGGATGTATCCATAAAGTTTGCAGTCAGTAGATTGGAGTAATGTTGATATGTGTACTGCTTTTAATGTCAAAGCATTCAACGCACTGAGAAATCAACTTTGTTATCTTGATGTGCAGAGCAATGATGCAGCTTTCATACAACTTAGAATCATGAAGGAAGTTATGTGGATATGTTTCCATAAGGTTTGCAGTCAGTACTTGTGAATAAAATGGAAATGAATACACTTTCAATGCAAATGCATTGTATGCTCTGAGATAACAACTTTTTTGTCTTGTTGAGCAGACTCATGGAGAAGGTTTCAATGAAGTCAGTATCATGTGGGAAGTTATGTTTGGATGTTTTCATAAAGTTTGCAGTCAGTAGTTTGGAGTAAAATTGAAATGTATACTGCTTTTAATGTCAAAACATTCAACGCACTGAGAAGTCCTCTTTTTTATCTTGCTGTGTACAGCAATGATGCAGGTTTCTTAGAACTCAGAATCATGTGGGAAGTTATGTGGATATGTTTCCATAAGTTTTGCAGTCAGTACTTGTGAGTAAAATGGAAATGAATACACTTTCAATGTAAATGCATTGTATGCTCTGAGATAACAACTTTTTTGTCTTGTTGAGCAGAGTCAAGGAAATGGTTTCAATGAACTCAGTATCATGTCGGAAGTTAAGTTATCATGTTTCCACAAAGTTTGAAGTCAGTAGGTAGGAGTAAAATTGAAATGTATACTGCTTTTAATGTGAAAGCATTGAACGTGCTGAGAAAGCCACTTTTTTATCTTGATGTGCACAGCAATGATGCAGGTTTCAAACAACTCAGAATCATGTGGTAAGTTATGTGGATATGTTTCCATAAGGTTTGCAGTCAGTACTTGTGAGTAAAATGGAAATGAATACACTTTCAATGTAAATGCATTGTATGCTCTGAGATAACAACTTTTTTGTCTTGTTGAGCAGAGCTATGGAAATGGTTTCAATGAAGTCAGTATCATGTCGGAAGTTATGTTTGGATGTTTCCATAAAGTTTGCAGTCAGTAGTTTGGAGTAAAATTGAAATGTATACTGCTTTTAATGTCAAAACATTCAACGCACTGAGAAATCCTCTTTTTTATCTGGCTGTGTACAGCACTGATGCAGGTTTCTAACAACTCAGAATCATGTAGGTAGTTATGTGGATATGTTTCCATAAGTTTTGCAGTCAGTACTTGTGAGTAAAATGGAAATGAATACACTTTCAATGTAAATGCATTCTACGCTCTGAGATAAAAACTATTTTATCTTGTTGAGCAGAATCATGGAAAAGGTTTGAATGAACTCAGTATCATGTGGGAAGTTAAGTTAGGATGTTTCCAAAAAGTTTGCAGTCAGTAGATTGGAGTAAAGTTGAAATGTATACTGCTTTAAATGTCAAAGCATTCAACGCTCTGAGAAAACAACTTTTTTATCTTGATGTGCAGAGCAATAATGCAGGTTTCATACAACTTAGAATCATGAAGGAAGTTCTGTGGATATGTTTCCATAAGGTTTGCAGTTAGTACTTCTGAGGAAAATGGAAATGAATACACTTTCAATGTACATGCATTGCATGCACTGAGAACAACATTTTTATCTTGTAGAGCAGAATCATGGAAAAGGTTTGAATGAATTCAGTATCATGTTGGAAGTTATGTGAGGATGTTTCCATAACGTTTGAAGTCAGTAGGTTGGAGTAAAATTGAAATGTATACTGCTTTTAATGTCAAGGCATTCAACGCACTGAGAAATCCTCTTTTTTATCTTGCTGTGTACAGCAATGATGCAGGTTTCAAACAACTCAGAATCATGTGGGAAATATGTGGATATGTTTCCATCAGGTTTGCAGTCAGTACTTGTGAGTAAAATGGAAATGATTACACTTTCAATGTAAATGCTTCCTATGCACTGAGATAACACCTTTTTTTTCTTTTTGAGCAGACTCATGGAGAAGGTTTCAATGAAGTCAGTATCATGTGGGAAGCTATGTTTGGATGTTTTCATAAAGTTTGCAGTCAGTAGTTTGGAGTAAAATTGAAATGTATACTGCTTTTAATGTCAAAACATTCAACGCACTGAGAAGTCCTCTTTTTTATCTTGCTGTGTACAGCAATGATGCAGGTTTCTTAGAACTCAGAATCATGTGCGAAGTTATGTGGATATGTTTCCAGAAGTTTTGCAGTCAGTACTTGTGAGTAAAATGGAAATGAATACATTTTGAATGTAAATGCATTGTATGCTCTGAGATAACAACTTTTTTGTCTTGTTGAGCAGAGTCAAGGAAATGGTTTCAATGAACTCAGTATCATGTGGGAAGTTACGTTATCATGTTTCCATAAAGTTTGAAGTCAGTAGGTAGGATTAAAATTGAAATGTATACTGCTTTTAATGTGAAAGCATTCAACGGGCTGAGAAAGCCACTTTTTTATCTTGATGTGCACAGCAATGATGCAGGTTTCAAACAACTCAGAATCATGTGGTAAGTTATGTGGATATGTTTCCATAAGGTTTGCAGTCAGTACTTGTGAGTAAAATGGAAATGAATACACTTTCAATGTAAATGCATTGTATGCTCTGAGATAACAACTTTTTTGTCTTGTTGAGCAGAGCTATGGAAATGGTTTCAATGAAGTCAGTATCATGTGGGAAGTTATGTTTGGATGTTTGCATAAAGTTTGCAGTCAGTAGTTTGGAGTAAAATTGAAATGTATACTGCTTTTAATGTCAAAGCATTCAACGCACTGAGAAGTCCTCTTTTTTATCTTGCTGTGTACAGCAATGATGCAGGTTTCTACCAACTCAGAATCATGTGGGAAGTTATGTGGATATGTTTCCATAAGTTTTGCATTCAGTACTTGTGAGTAAAATGGAAATGAATACACTTTCAATGTAAATGCATTGTATGCTCTGAGATAACAACTTTTTTGTCTTGTTGAGCAGAGTCAAGGAAATGGTTTCAATGAACTCAGTATCATGTGGGAAGTTAAGTTATCATGTTTCCATTAAGTTTGAAGTCAGTAGGTAGGAGTAAAATTGAAATGTATACTGCTTTTAATGTGAAAGCATTCAACGTGCTGAGAAAGCCACTTTTTTATCTTGATGTGCACAGCAATGATGCAGGTTTCAAAGAAATCAGAATCATGTGCTAAGCTATGTGGATATGTTTCCATAAGGTTTGCAGTCAGTACTTGTGAGTAAAATGGAAATGAATACACTTTCAATGTAAATGCATTGTCTGCTCTGAGATAACAACTTTTTTGTCTTGTTGAGCAGAGCTATGGAAATGGTTTCAATGAACTCAGTATCATGTGGGAAGTTAAGTTATGATCTTTCCATAAAGTTTGCGGTCAGTAGATTGGAGTAAAGTTGAAATGTATACTGCTTTAAAAGTCAAAGCATTCAACGCTCTGAGAAAACAACTTTTTTATCTTGATGTGCAGAGGAATAATGCAGGTTTCATACAACTTAGAATCATGAAGGAAGTTCTGTGGATATGTTTCCATAAGGTTTGCAGTTAGTACTTCTGAGGAAAATGGAAATGAATACACTTTCAATGTACATGCATTGCATGCACTGAGAACAACATTTTTATCTTGTAGAGCAGAATCATGGAAAAGGTTTGAATGAACTCAGTATCATGTGGGAAGTTATGTGAGGATGTTTCCAGAAAGTTTGAAGTCAGTAGGTTGGAGTAAAATTGAAATGTATACTGCTTTTAATGTCAAGGCATTCAACGCACTGAGAAATCCTCTTTTTTATCTTGCTGTGTACAGCAATGATGCAGGTTTCAAACAACTCAGAATCATGTGGGAAGTTATGTGGATATGTTTCCATCAGGTTTGCAGTCAGTACTTGTGAGTAAAATGGAAATGATTACACTTTCAATGTAAATGCTTTCTATGCACTGAGATAACACCTTTTTTTTCTTTTTGAGCAGACTCATGGAAAAGGTTTCAATGAAGGCAGTATCATGTGGGAATTTATGTTAGGATGTATCCATAAAGTTTGCAGTCAGTAGATTGGAGTAAAGTTGAAATGTGTACTGCTTTTAATGTCAAAGCATTCAACGCACTGAGAAATCAACTTTGTTATCTTGATGTGCAGAGCAATGATGCAGCTTTCATACAACTTAGAATCATGAAGGAAGTTATGTGGATATGTTTCCATAAGTTTTGCAGTCAGTACTTGTGAGTAAAATGGAAATGAATACACTTTCAATGTAAATGAATTGTATGCTCTCAGATAACAACTTTTTTGTCTTGTTGAGCAGAGTCAAGGAAATGGTTTCAATGAACTCAGTATCATGTGGGAAGTTAAGTTATCATGTTTCCATAAAGTTTGAAGTCAGTAGGTAGGAGTAAAATTGAACTGTATACTGCTTTTAATGTGAAAGCATTCAACGTGCTGAGAAAGCCACTTTTTTATCTTGATGTGCACAGCAATGATGCAGGTTTCAAACAACTCAGAATCATGTGGTAAGTTATGTGGATATGTTTCCATAAGGTTTGCAGTCAGTACTTGTGAGTAAAATGGAAATGAATACACTTTCAATGTAAATGCATTGTATGCTCTGAGATAACAACTTTTTTGTCTTGTTGAGCAGAGCTATGGAAATGGTTTCAATGAAGTCAGTATCATGTGGGAAGTTATGTTTGGATGTTTCCATAAAGTTTGCAGTCAGTAGTTTGGAGTAAAATTGAAATGTATACTGCTTTTAATGTCAAAGCATTCAACGCACTGAGAAATCCTCTTTTTTATCTGGCTGTGTACAGCACTGATGCAGGTTTCTAACAACTCAGAATCATGTAGGTAGTTATATGGATATGTTTCCATAAGTTTTGCAGTCAGTACTTGTGAGTAAAATGGAAATGAATACACTTTCAAAGTAAATGCATTGTATGCTCTGAGATAAAAACTATTTTATCTTGTTGAGCAGAATCATGGAAAAGGTTTGAATGAACTCAGTATCATGTGGGAAGTTAAGTTAGGATGTTTCCATAAAGTTTGCAGTCAGTAGATTGGAGTAAAGTTGAAATGTATACTGCTTTTAATGTCAAAGCATTCAACGCACTGAGAAATCAACTTTGTTATCTTGATGTGCAGAGCAATGATGCAGCTTTGATACAACTTAGAATCATGAAGGAAGTTCTGTGGATATGTTTCCATAAGGTATGCAGTCAGTACTTGTAAATAAAATGGAAATGGATACACTTTCAATGCAAATGCATTGTATGCTCTGAGATAACAACTTTTTTGTCTTGTTGAGCAGACTCATGGAGAAGGTTTCAATGAAGTCAGTATCATGTGGGAAGTTATGTTTGGATGTTTTCATAAAGTTTGCAGTCAGTAGTTTGGAGTAAAATTGAAATGTATACTGCTTTTAATGTCAAAACATTCAACGCACTGAGAAGTCCTCTTTTTTATCTTGCTGTGTACAGCAATGATGCAGGTTTCTAACAACTCAGAATCATGTGGGAAGTTATGTGGATATGTTTCCATAAGTTTTGCAGTCAGTACTTGTGAGTAAAATGGAAATGAATACACTTTCAATGTAAATGCATTGTATGCTCTGAGATAACAACTTTTTTGTCTTGTTGAGCAGAGTCAAGGAAATGGTTTCAATGAACTCAGTATCATGTGGGAAGTTAAGTTATCATGTTTCCATAAAGTTTGAAGTCAGTAGGTAGGAGTAAAATTGAAATGTATACTGCTTTTAATGTGAAAGCATTCAACGTGCTGAGAAAGCCACTTTTTTATCTTGATGTGCACAGCAATGATGCAGGTTTCAAACAACTCAGAATCATGTGGTAAGTTATGTGGATATGATTCCATAAGGTTTGCAGTCAGTATTTGTGAGTAAAATGGAAATGAATACACTTTCAATGTAAATGCATTGTATGCTCTGAGATAACAACTTTTTTGTCTTGTTGAGCAGAGCTATGGAAATGGTTTCAATGAAGTCAGTATCATGTGGGAAGTTATGTTTGGATGTTTCCATAAAGTTTGCAGTCAGTAGTTTGGAGTAAAATTGAAATGTATACTGCTTTTAATGTCAAAACATTCAACGCACTGAGAAATCCTCTTATTTATCTGGCTGTGTACACCACTGATGCAGGTTTCTAACAACTCAGAATCATGTAGGTAGTTATATGGATATGTTTCCATAAGTTTTGCAGTCAGTACTTGTGAGTAAAATGGAAATGAATACACTTTCAATGTAAATGCATTGTATGCTCTGAGATAAAAACTATTTTATCTTGTTGAGCAGAATCATGGAAAAGGTTTGAATGAACTCAGTATCATGTGGGAAGTTAAGTTAGGATGTTTCCATAAAGTTTGCAGTCAGTAGATTGGAGTAAAGTTGAAATGTATACTGCTTTAAATGTCAAAGCATTCAACGCTCTGAGAAAACAACTTTTTTATCTTGATGTGCAGAGGAATAATGCAGGTTTCATACAACTTAGAATCATGAAGGAAGTTCTGTGGATATGTTTCCATAAGGTTTGCAGTTAGTACTTCTGAGGAAAATGGAAATGAATACACTTTCAATGTACATGCATTGCATGCACTGAGAACAACATTTTTATCTTGTAGAGCAGAATCATGGAAAAGGTTTGAATGAATTCAGTATCATGTTGGAAGTTATGTGAGGATGTTTCCATAACGTTTGAAGTCAGTAGGTTGGAGTAAAATTGAAATGTATACTGCTTTTAATGTCAAGGCATTCAACGCACTGAGAAATCCTCTTTTTTATCTTGCTGTGTACAGCAATGATGCAGGTTTCAAACAACTCAGAATCATGTGGGAAGTTATGTGGATATGTCTCCATCAGGTTTGCAGTCAGTACTTGTGAGTAAAATGGAAATGATTACACTTTCAATGTAAATGCTTTCAATGCACTGAGATAACACCTTTTTTTTCTTTTTGAGCAGACTCATGGAAAAGGTTTCAATGAAGTCAGTATCATGTGGGAAGTTATGTTAGGATGTATCCATCAAGTTTGCACTCAGTAGATTGGAGTAAAGTTGAAATGTGTACTGCTTTTAATGTCAAAGCATTCAACGCACTGAGAAATCAACTTTGTTATCTTGATGTGCAGAGCAATGATGCAGCTTTGATACAACTTAGAATCATGAAGGAAGTTCTGTGGATATGTTTCCATAAGGTATGCAGTCAGTACTTGTAAATAAAATGGAAATGGATACACTTTCAATGCAAATGCATTGTATGCTCTGAGATAACAACTTTTTTGTCTTGTTGAGCAGACTCATGGAGAAGGTTTCAATGAAGTCAGTATCATGTGGGAAGTTATGTTTGGATGTTTTCATAAAGTTTGCAGTCAGTAGGTTGGAGTAAAATTGAAATGTATACTGCTTTTAATGTCAAAGCATTCAACGCACTGAGAAGTCCTCTTTTTTATCTTGCTGTGTACAGCAATGATGCAGGTTTCTAACAACTCAGAATCATGTGGGAAGTTATGTGGATATGTTTCCATAAGTTTTGCAGTCAGTACTTGTGAGTAAAATGGAAATGAATACACTTTCAATGTAAATGCATTGTATGCTCTGAGATAACAACTTTTTTGTCTTGTTGAGCAGAGTCAAGGAAATGGTTTCAATGAACTCAGTATCATGTGGGAAGTTAAGTTATCATGTTTCCATAAAGTTTCAAGTCAGTAGGTAGGAGTAAAATTGAAATGTATACTGCTTTTAATGTGAAAGCATTCAACGTGCTGAGAAAGCCACTTTTTTATCTTGATGTGCACAGCAATGATGCAGGTTTCAAACAACTCAGAATCATGTGGTAAGTTATGTGGATATGTTTCCATAAGGTTTGCAGTCAGTACTTGTGAGTAAAATGGAAATGAATACACTTTCAATGTAAATGCATTGTATGCTCTGAGATAACAACTTTTTTGTCTTGTTGAGCAGAGCTATGGAAATGGTTTCAATGAAGTCAGTATCATGTGGGAAGTTATGTTTGGATGTTTGCATAAAGTTTGCAGTCAGTAGTTTGGAGTAAAATTGAAATGTATACTGCTTTTAATGTCAAAGCATTCAACGCACTGAGAAGTCCTCTTTTTTATCTGGCTGTGTACAGCACTGATGCAGGTTTCTAACAACTCAGAATCATGTAGGTAGTTATGTGGATATGTTTCCATAAGTTTTGCAGTCAGTACTTGTGAGTAAAATGCAAATGAATACACTTTCAATGTACATGCATTGCATGCACTGAGAACAACATTTTTATCTTGTAGAGCAGAATCATGGAAAAGGTTTGATTGAATTCAGTATCATGTTGGAAGTTATGTGAGGATGTTTCCATAAAGTTTGAAGTCAGTAGGTTGGAGTAAAATTGAAATGTATACTGCTTTTAATGTCAAGGCATTCAACGCACTGAGAAATCCACTTTTTTATCTTGCTGTGTACAGCAATGATGCAGGTTTCAAACAACTCAGAATCATGTGAGAAGTTATGTGGATATGTTTCCATCAGGTTTGCAGTCAGTACTTGTGAGTAAAATGGAAATGATTACACTTTCAATGTAAATGCTTTCTATGCACTGAGATAACACCTTTTTTTTCTTGTTGAGCAGACTCATGGAAAAGGTTTCAATGAAGTCAGTATCATGTGGGAAGTTATGCTAGGATGTATCCATAAAGTTTGCAGTCAGTAGATTGGAGTAAAGTTGAAATGTGTACTGCTTTTAATGTCAAAGCATTCAACGCACTGAGAAATCAACTTTGTTATCTTGATGTGCAGAGCAATGATGCAGCTTTGATACAACTTAGAATCATGAAGGAAGTTCTGTGGATATGTTTCCATAAGGTTTGCAGTCAGTACTTGTAAATAAAATGGAAAGGAATACACTTTCAATGCAAATGCATTGTATGCTCTGAGATAACAACTTTCTTGTCTTGTTGAGCAGACTCATGGAGAAGGTTTCAATGAAGTCAGTATCATGTGGGAAGTTATGTTTGGATGTTTTCATAAAGTTTGCAGTCAGTAGTTTGGAGTAAAATTGAAATGTATACTGCTTTTAATGTGAAAACATTCAACGCACTGAGAAGTCCTCTTTTTTATCTTGCTGTGTACAGCAATGATGCAGGTTTCTAACAACTCAGAATCATGTGGGAAGTTATGTGGATATGTTTCCATAAGTTTTGCAGTCAGTACTTGTGAGTAAAATGGAAATGAATACACTTTCAATGTAAATGCATTGTATGCTCTGAGATAACAACTTTTTTGTCTTGTTGAGCCGAGTCAAGGAAATGGTTTCAATGAACTCAGTATCATGTGGGAAGTTAAGTTATCATGTTTCCATAAAGTTTGAAGTCAGTAGGTAGGAGTAAAATTGAAATGTATACTGCTTTTAATGTGAAAGCATTCAACGTGCTGAGAAAGCCACTTTTTTATCTTGATGTGCACAGCAATGATGCAGGTTTCAAACAACTTAGAATCATGAAGGAAGTTCTGTGGATATGTTTCCATAAGGTTTGCAGTTAGTACTTCTGAGGAAAATGGAAATGAATACACTTTCAATGTACATGCATTGCATGCACTGAGAACAACATTTTTATCTTGTAGAACAGAATCATGGAAAAGGTTTGAATGAACTCAGTATCATGTGGGAAGTTATGTGAGGATGTTTCCAGAAAGTATGAAGTCAGTAGGTTGGAGTAAAATTGAAATGTATACTGCTTTTAATGTCAAGGCATTCAACGCACTGAGAAATCCTCTTTTTTATCTTGCTGTGTACAGCAATGATGCAGGTTTCAAACAACTCAGAATCATGTGGGAAGTTATGTGGATATGTTTCCATCAGGTTTGCAGTCAGTACTTGTGAGTAAAATGGAAATGATTACACTTTCAATGTAAATGCTTTCTATGCACTGAGATAACACCTTTTTTTTCTTTTTGAGCAGACTCATGGAAAAGGTTTCAATGAAGTCAGTATCATGTGGGAATTTATGTTAGGATGTATCCATCAAGTTTGCAGTCAGTAGATTGGAGTAAAGTTGAAATGTGTACTGCTTTTAATGTCAAAGCATTCAACGCACTGAGAAATCAACTTTGTTATCTTGATGTGCAGAGCAATGATGCAGCTTTCATACAACGTAGAATCATGAAGGAAGTTATGTGGATATGTTTCCATAAGGTTTGCAGTCAGTACTTGTGAATAAAATGGAAATGAATACACTTTCAATGCAAATGCATTGTATGCTCTGAGATAACAACTTTTTTGTCTTGTAGAGCAGACTCATGGAGAAGGTTTCAATGAAGTCAGTATCATGTGGGAAGTTATGTTTGGATGTTTTCATAAAGTTTGCAGTCAGTAGTTTGGAGTAAAATTGAAATGTATACTGCTTTTAATGTCAAAACATTCAACGCACTGAGAAGTCCTCTTTTTTATCTTGCTGTGTACAGCAATGATGCAGGTTTCTTAGAACTCAGAATCATGTGCGAAGTTATGTGGATATGTTTCCATAAGTTTTGCAGTCAGTACTTGTGAGTAAAATGGAAATGAATACACTTTCAATGTAAATGCATTGTATGCTCTGAGATAACAACTTTTTTGTCTTGTTGAGCAGAGTCAAGGAAATGGTTTCAATGAACTCAGTATCATGTGGGAAGTTAAGTTATCATGTTTCCATAAAGTTTGAAGTCAGTAGGTAGGAGTAAAATTGAAATGTATACTGCTTTTAATGTGAAAGCATTCAACGTGCTGAGAAAGCCACTTTTTTATCTTGATGTGCACAGCAATGATGCAGGTTTCAAACAACTCAGAATCATGTGGTAAGTTATGTGGATATGTTTCCATAAGGTTTGCAGTCAGTACTTGTGAGTAAAATGGAAATGAATACACTTTCAATGTAAATGCACTGTATGCTCTGAGATAACAACTTTTTTGTCTTGTTGAGCAGAGCTATGGAAATGGTTTCAATGAAGTCAGTATCATGTGGGAAGTTATGTTTGGATGTTTCCATAAAGTTTGCAGTCAGTAGTTTGGAGTAAAATTGAAATGTATACTGCTTTTAATGTCGAAGCATTCAACACACTGAGAAATCAACTTTTTTATCTTGATGTGCAGAGCAATGATGCAGGTTTCATACAGCTTAGAATCATGAAGGATGTTCTGTGGATATGTTTCCATAAGGTTTGCAGTTAGTACTTCTGAGGAAAATGGAAATGAATACACTTTCAATGTATATGCATTGCATGCACTGAGAACAACATTTTTATCTTGTAGAGCAGAATCATGGAAAAGGTTTGAATGAATTCAGTATCATGTTGGAAGTTATGTGAGGATGTTTCCATAAAGTTTGAAGTCAGTAGGTTGGAGTAAAATTGAAATGTATACTGCTTTTAATGTCAAGGCATTCAACGCTCTGAGAAATCCTCTTTTTTATCTTGCTGTGTACAGCAATGATGCAGGTTTCAAACAACTCAGAATCATGTGGGAAGTTATGTGGATATGTTTCCATCAGGTTTGCAGTCAGTACTTGTGAGTAAAATGGAAATGATTACACTTTCAATGTAAATGCTTTCAATGCACTGAGATAACACCTTTTTTTTCTTTTTGAGCAGACTCATGGAAAAGGTTTCAATGAAGTCAGTATCATGTGGGAAGTTATGTTAGGATGTATCCATCAAGTTTGCACTCAGTAGATTGGAGTAAAGTTGAAATGTGTACTGCTTTTAATGTCAAAGCTTTCAACGCACTGAGAAATCAACTTTGTTATCTTGATGTGCAGAGCAATGATGCAGCTTTGATACAACTTAGAATCATGAAGGAAGTTCTGTGGATATGTTTCCATAAGGTATGCAGTCAGTACTTGTAAATAAAATGGAAATGGATACACTTTCAATGCAAATGCATTGTATGCTCTGAGATAACAACTTTTTTGTCTTGTTGAGCAGACTCATGGAGAAGGTTTCAATGAAGTCAGTATCATGTGGGAAGTTATGTTTGGATGTATTCATAAAGTTTGCAGTCAGTAGGTTGGAGTAAAATTGAAATGTATACTGCTTTTAATGTCAAAGCATTCAACGCACTGAGAAGTCCTCTTTTTTATCTTGCTGTGTACAGCAATGATGCAGGTTTCTAACAACTCAGAATCATGTGGGAAGTTATGTGGATATGTTTCCATAAGTTTTGCAGTCAGTACTTGTGAGTAAAATGGAAATGAATACACTTTCAATGTAAATGCATTGTATGCTCTGAGATAACAACTTTTTTGTCTTGTTGAGCAGAGTCAAGGAAATGGTTTCAATGAACTCAGTATCATGTGGGAAGTTAAGTTATCATGTTTCCATAAAGTTTCAAGTCAGTAGGTAGGAGTAAAATTGAAATGTATACTGCTTTTAATGTGAAAGCATTCAACGTGCTGAGAAAGCCACTTTTTTATCTTGATGTGCACAGCAATGATGCAGGTTTCAAACAACTCAGAATCATGTGGTAAGTTATGTGGATATGTTTCCATAAGGTTTGCAGTCAGTACTTGTGAGTAAAATGGAAATGAATACACTTTCAATGTAAATGCATTGTATGCTCTGAGATAACAACTTTTTTGTCTTGTTGAGCAGAGCTATGGAAATGGTTTCAATGAAGTCAGTATCATGTGGGAAGTTATGTTTGGATGTTTGCATAAAGTTTGCAGTCAGTAGTTTGGAGTAAAATTGAAATGTATACTGCTTTTAATGTCAAAGCATTCAACGCACTGAGAAGTCCTCTTTTTTATCTGGCTGTGTACAGCACTGATGCAGGTTTCTAACAACTCAGAATCATGTAGGTAGTTATGTGGATTTGTTTCCATAAGTTTTGCAGTCAGTACTTGTGAGTAAAATGCAAATGAATACACTTTCAATGTACATGCATTGCATGCACTGAGAACAACATTTTTATCTTGTAGAGCAGAATCATGGAAAAGGTTTGATTGAATTCAGTATCATGTTGGAAGTTATGTGAGGATGTTTCCATAAAGTTTGAAGTCAGTAGGTTGGAGTAAAATTGAAATGTATACTGCTTTTAATGTCAAGGCATTCAACGCACTGAGAAATCCACTTTTTTATCTTGCTGTGTACAGCAATGATGCAGGTTTCAAACAACTCAGAATCATGTGGGAAGTTATGTGGATATGTTTCCATCAGGTTTGCAGTCAGTACTTGTGAGTAAAATGGAAATGATTACACTTTCAATGTAAATGCTTTCTATGCACTGAGATAACACCTTTTTTTTCTTGTTGAGCAGACTCATGGAAAAGGTTTCAATGAAGTCAGTATCATGTGGGAAGTTATGTTAGGATGTATCCATAAAGTTTGCAGTCAGTAGATTGGAGTAAAGTTGAAATGTGTACTGCTTTTAATGTCAAAGCATTCAACGCACTGAGAAATCAACTTTGTTATCTTGATGTGCAGAGCAATGATGCAGCTTTGATACAACTTAGAATCATGAAGGAAGTTCTGTGGATATGTTTCCATAAGGTTTGCAGTCAGTACTTGTAAATAAAATGGAAAGGAATACACTTTCAATGCAAATGCATTGTATGCTCTGAGATAACAACTTTCTTGTCTTGTTGAGCAGACTCATGGAGAAGGTTTCAATGAAGTCAGTATCATGTGGGAAGTTATGTTTGGATGTTTTCATAAAGTTTGCAGTCAGTAGTTTGGAGTAAAATTGAAATGTATACTGCTTTTAATGTGAAAACATTCAACGCACTGAGAAGTCCTCTTTTTTATCTTGCTGTGTACAGCAATGATGCAGGTTTCTAACAACTCAGAATCATGTGGGAAGTTATGTGGATATGTTTCCATAAGTTTTGCAGTCAGTACTTGTGAGTAAAATGGAAATGAATACACTTTCAATGTAAATGCATTGTATGCTCTGAGATAACAACTTTTTTGTCTTGTTGAGCCGAGTCAAGGAAATGGTTTCAATGAACTCAGTATCATGTG
This sequence comes from Mobula birostris, assembly GCF_030028105.1. Taxonomy (NCBI): domain Eukaryota; kingdom Metazoa; phylum Chordata; class Chondrichthyes; order Myliobatiformes; family Myliobatidae; genus Mobula; species Mobula birostris. Next base: position 47,159 of record NW_027278425.1, read on the forward strand.
GGAAGTTAAGTTATCATGTTTCCATAAAGTTTGAAGTCAGTAGGTAGGAGTAAAATTGAAATGTATACTGCTTTTAATGTGAAAGCATTCAACGTGCTGAGAAAGCCACTTTTTTATCTTGATGTGCACAGCAATGATGCAGGTTTCAAACAACTTAGAATCATGAAGGAAGTTCTGTGGATATGTTTCCATAAGGTTTGCAGTTAGTACTTCTGAGGAAAATGGAAATGAATACACTTTCAATGTACATGCATTGCATGCACTGAGAACAACATTTTTATCTTGTAGAACAGAATCATGGAAAAGGTTTGAATGAACTCAGTATCATGTGGGAAGTTATGTGAGGATGTTTCCAGAAAGTATGAAGTCAGTAGGTTGGAGTAAAATTGAAATGTATACTGCTTTTAATGTCAAGGCATTCAACGCACTGAGAAATCCTCTTTTTTATCTTGCTGTGTACAGCAATGATGCAGGTTTCAAACAACTCAGAATCATGTGGGAAGTTATGTGGATATGTTTCCATCAGGTTTTCAGTCAGTACTTGTGAGTAAAATGGAAATGATTACACTTTCAATGTAAATGCTTTCTATGCACTGAGATAACACCTTTTTTTTCTTTTTGAGCAGACTCATGGAAAAGGTTTCAATGAAGTCAGTATCATGTGGGAATTTATGTTAGGATGTATCCATAAAGTTTGCAGTCAGTAGATTGGAGTAAAGTTGAAATGTGTACTGCTTTTAATGTCAAAGCATTCAACGCACTGAGAAATCAACTTTGTTATCTTGATGTGCAGAGCAATGATGCAGCTTTCATACAACGTAGAATCATGAAGGAAGTTATGTGGATATGTTTCCATAAGGTTTGCAGTCAGTACTTGTGAATAAAATGGAAATGAATACACTTTCAATGCAAATGCATTGTATGCTCTGAGATAACAACTTTTTTGTCTTGTAGAGCAGACTCATGGAGAAGGTTTCAATGAAGTCAGTATCATGTGGGAAGTTATGTTTGGATGTTTTCATAAAGTTTGCAGTCAGTAGTTTGGAGTAAAATTGAAATGTATACTGCTTTTAATGTCAAAACATTCAACGCACTGAGAAGTCCTCTTTTTTATCTTGCTGTGTACAGCAATGATGCAGGTTTCTTAGAACTCAGAATCATGTGCGAAGTTATGTGGATATGTTTCCATAAGTTTTGCAGTCAGTACTTGTGAGTAAAATGGAAATGAATACACTTTCAATGTAAATGCATTGTATGCTCTGAGATAACAACTTTTTTGTCTTGTTGAGCAGAGTCAAGGAAATGGTTTCAATGAACTCAGTATCATGTGGGAAGTTAAGTTATCATGTTTCCATAAAGTTTGAAGTCAGTAGGTAGGAGTAAAATTGAAATGTATACTGCTTTTAATGTGAAAGCATTCAACGTGCTGAGAAAGCCACTTTTTTATCTTGATGTGCACAGCAATGATGCAGGTTTCAAACAACTCAGAATCATGTGGTAAGTTATGTGGATATGTTTCCATAAGGTTTGCAGTCAGTACTTGTGAGTAAAATGGAAATGAATACACTTTCAATGTAAATGCACTGTATGCTCTGAGATAACAACTTTTTTGTCTTGTTGAGCAGAGCTATGGAAATGGTTTCAATGAAGTCAGTATCATGTGGGAAGTTATGTTTGGATGTTTCCATAAAGTTTGCAGTCAGTAGTTTGGAGTAAAATTGAAATGTATACTGCTTTTAATGTCGAAGCATTCAACACACTGAGAAATCAACTTTTTTATCTTGATGTGCAGAGCAATAATGCAGGTTTCATACAACTTAGAATCATGAAGGATGTTCTGTGGATATGTTTCCATAAGGTTTGCAGTCAGCACTTGTGAGTAAAATGGAAATGAATACACTTTCAATGTAAATGCATTGTATGCTCTGAGATAACAACTTTTTTGTCTTGTTGAGCAGAGTCCAGGAAATGGTTTCAATGAACTGAGTATCATGTGGGAAGTTAAGTGAGGATGTTTCCATAAAGTTTGAAGTCAGTAGGTTGGAGAAAAATTGAAATGTATACTGCTTTTAATGTCAAAGCATTCAACGCACTGAGAAGTCCTCTTTTTTATCTTGCTGTGTACAGCAATGATGCAGGTTTCTAACAACTCAGAATCATGTGGGCAGTTATGTGGATATGTTTCCATAAGTTTTGCAGTCAGTACTTGTGAGTAAAATGGAAATGAATACACTTTCAATGTAAATGCATTGTATGCTCTGAGATAACAACTTTTTTGTCTTGTTGAGCAGCGTCCAGGAAATGGTTTCAATGAACTCAGTATCATGTGGGAAGTTAACTGAGGATGTTTCCATGAAGTTTGAAGTCAGTAGGTTGGAGTAAAATTGAAATGTATACTGCTTTTAATGTCAAAGCATTCAACGCACTGAGAAGTCCTCTTTTTTATCTTGCTGTGTACAGCAATGATGCAGGTTTCTAACAACTCAGAATCATGTGGGCAGTTATGTGGATATGTTTCCATAAGTTTTGCAGTTAGTACTTCTGAGGAAAATGGAAATGAATACACTTTCAATGTACATGCATTGCATGCACTGAGAACAACATTTTTATCTTGTAGAGCAGAATCATGGAAAAGGTTTGATTGAATTCAGTATCATGTTGGAAGTTATGTGAGGATGTTTCCATAAAGTTTGAAGTCAGTAGGTTGGAGTAAAATTGAAATGTATACTGCTTTTAATGTCAAGGCATTCAACGCACTGAGAAATCCTCTTTTTTATCTTGCTGTGTACAGCAATGATGCAGGTTTCAAACAACTCAGAATCATGTGGGAAGTTATGTGGATATGTTTCCATCAGGTTTGCAGTCAGTACTTGTGAGTAAAATGGAAATGATTACACTTTCAATGTAAATGCTTTCTATGCACTGAGATAACACCTTTTTTTTCTTGTTGAGCAGACTCATGGAAAACGTTTCAATGAAGTCAGTATCATGTGGGAAGTTATGTTAGGATGTATCCATAAAGTTTGCAGTCAGTAGATTGGAGTAAAGTTGAAATGTGTACTGCTTTTAATGTCAAAGCATTCAACGCACTGAGAAATCAACTTTGTTATCTTGATGTGCAGAGCAATGATGCAGCTTTGATACAACTTAGAATCATGAAGGAAGTTCTGTGGATATGTTTCCATAAGGTTTGCAGTCAGTACTTGTAAATAAAATGGAAATGAATACACTTTCAATGCAAATGCATTGTATGCTCTGAGATAACAACTTTTTTGTCTTGTTGAGCAGACTCATGGAGAAGGTTTCAATGAAGTCAGTATCATGTGGGAAGTTATGTTTGGATGTTTTCATAAAGTTTGCAGTCAGTACTTTGGAGTAAAATTGAAATGTATACTGCTTTTAATGTGAAAGCATTCAACGTGCTGAGAAAGCCACTTTTTTATCTTGATGTGCACAGCAACGATGCAGGTTTCAAACAACTCAGAATCATGTGCTAAGTTATGTGGATATGTTTCCATAAGGTTTGCAGTCAGTACTTGTGAGTAAAATGGAAATGAATACACTTTCAATGTAAATGCATTGTATGCTCTGAGATAACAACTTTTTTGTCTTGTTGAGCAGAGCTATGGAAATGGTTTCAATGAAGTCAGTATCATGTGGGAAGTTATGTTTGGATGTTTCCATAAAGTTTGCAGTCAGTAGTTTGGAGTAAAATTGAAATGTATACTGCTTTTAATGTCAAAGCATTCAACGCACTGAGAAATCCTCTTTTTTATCTGGCTGTGTACAGCACTGATGCAGGTTTCTAACAACTCAGAATCATGTAGGTAGTTATATGGATATGTTTCCATAAGTTTTGCAGTCAGTACTTGTGAGTAAAATGGAAATGAATACACTTTCAAAGTAAATGCATTGTATGCTCTGAGATAAAAACTATTTTATCTTGTTGAGCAGAATCATGGAAAAGGTTTGAATGAACTCAGTATCATGTGGGAAGTTAAGTTAGGATGTTTCCAAAAAGTTTGCAGTCAGTAGATTGGAGTAAAGTTGAAATGTATACTGCTTTTAATGTCGAAGCATTCAACACACTGAGGAATCAACTTTTTTATCTTGATGTGCAGAGCAATGATGCAGGTTTCATACAACTTAGAATCATGAAGGATGTTCTGTGGATATGTTTCCATAAGGTTTGCAGTCAGTACTTGTGAGTAAAATGGAAATGAATACACTTTCATTGTAAATGCATTGTATGCTCTGAGATAACAACTTTTTTGTCTTGTTGAGCAGAGTCCAGGAAATGGTTTCAATGAACTCAGTATCATGTGGGAAGTTAAGTGAGGATGTTTCCATAAAGTTTGAAGTCAGTAGGTTGGAGAAAAATTGGAATGTATACTGCTTTTAATGTCAAAGCATTCAACGCACTGAGAAGTCCTCATTTTTATCTTGCTGTGTACAGCAATGATGCAGGTTTCTAACAACTCAGAATCATGTGGGCAGTTATGTGGATATGTTTCCATAAGTTTTGCAGTCAGTACTTGTGAGTAAAATGGAAATGAATACACTTTCAATGTAAATGCACTGTATGCTCTGAGATAACAACTTTTTTGTCTTGTTGAGCAGCGTCCAGGAAATGGTTTCAATGAACTCAGTATGATGTGGGAAGTTAACTGAGGATGTTTCCATAAAGTTTGAAGTCAGTAGGTTGGAGTAAAATTGAAATGTATACTGCTTTTAATGTCAAAGCATTCAACGCACTGAGAAATCCTCTTTTTTATCTGGCTGTGTACAGCACTGATGCAGGTTTCTAACAACTCAGAATCATGTAGGTAGTTATGTGGATATGTTTCCATAAGTTTTGCAGTCAGTACTTGTGAGTAAAATGCAAATGAATACACTTTCAATGTACATGCATTGCATGCACTGAGAACAACATTTTTATCTTGTAGAGCAGAATCATGGAAAAGGTTTGATTGAATTCAGTATAATGTTGGAAGTTATGTGAGGATGTTTCCATAAAGTTTGAAGTCAGTAGGTTGGAGTAAAATTGAAATGTATACTGCTTTTAATGTCAAGGCATTCAACGCACTGAGAAATCCACTTTTTTATCTTGCTGTGTACAGCAATGATGCAGGTTTCAAACAACTCAGAATCATGTGGGAAGTTATGTGGATATGTTTCCATCAGGTTTGCAGTCAGTACTTGTGAGTAAAATGGAAATGATTACACTTTCAATGTAAATGCTTTCTATGCACTGAGATAACACCTTTTTTTTCTTGTTGAGCAGACTCATGGAAAAGGTTTCAATGAAGTCAGTATCATGTGGGAAGTTATGTTAGGATGTATCCATAAAGTTTGCAGTCAGTAGATTGGAGTAAAGTTGAAATGTGTACTGCTTTTAATGTCAAAGCTTTCAACGCACTGAGAAATCAACTTTGTTATCTTCATGTGCAGAGCAATGATGCAGCTTTGATACAACTTAGAATCATGAAGGAAGTTCTGTGGATATGTTTCCATAAGGTTTGCAGTCAGTACTTGTAAATAAAATGGAAAGGAATACACTTTCAATGCAAATGCATTGTATGCTCTGAGATAACAACTTTCTTGTCTTGTTGAGCAGACTCATGGAGAAGGTTTCAATGAAGTCAGTATCATGTGGGAAGTTATGTTTGGATGTTTTCATAAAGTTTGCAGTCAGTAGTTTGGAGTAAAATTGAAATGTATACTGCTTTTAATGTGAAAACATTCAACGCACTGAGAAGTCCTCTTTTTTATCTTGCTGTGTACAGCAATGATGCAGGTTTCTAACAACTCAGAATCATGTGGGAAGTTATGTGGATATGTTTCCATAAGTTTTGCAGTCAGTACTTGTGAGTAAAATGGAAATGAATACACTTTCAATGTAAATGCATTGTATGCTCTGAGATAACAACTTTTTTGTCTTGTTGAGCCGAGTCAAGGAAATGGTTTCAATGAACTCAGTATCATGTGGGAAGTTAAGTTATCATGTTTCCATAAAGTTTCAAGTCAGTAGGTAGGAGTAAAATTGAAATGTATACTGCTTTTAATGTGAAAGCATTCAACGTGCTGAGAAAGCCACTTTTTTATCTTGATGTGCACAGCAATGATGCAGGTTTCAAACAACTTAGAATCATGAAGGAAGTTCTGTGGATATGTTTCCATAAGGTTTGCAGTTAGTACTTCTGAGGAAAATGGAAATGAATACACTTTCAATGTACATGCATTGCATGCACTGAGAACAACATTTTTATCTTGTAGAACAGAATCATGGAAAAGGTTTGAATGAACTCAGTATCATGTGGGAAGTTATGTGAGGATGTTTCCAGAAAGTATGAAGTCAGTAGGTTGGAGTAAAATTGAAATGTATACTGCTTTTAATGTCAAGGCATTCAACGCACTGAGAAATCCTCTTTTTTATCTTGCTGTGTACAGCAATGATGCAGGTTTCAAACAACTCAGAATCATGTGGGAAGTTATGTGGATATGTTTCCATCAGGTTTGCAGTCAGTACTTGTGAGTAAAATGGAAATGATTACACTTTCAATGTAAATGCTTTCTATGCACTGAGATAACACCTTTTTTTTCTTTTTGAGCAGACTCATGGAAAAGGTTTCAATGAAGTCAGTATCATGTGGGAATTTATGTTAGGATGTATCCATCAAGTTTGCAGTCAGTAGATTGGAGTAAAGTTGAAATGTGTACTGCTTTTAATGTCAAAGCATTCAACGCACTGAGAAATCAACTTTGTTATCTTGATGTGCAGAGCAATGATGCAGCTTTCATACAACGTAGAATCATGAAGGAAGTTATGTGGATATGTTTCCATAAGGTTTGCAGTCAGTACTTGTGAATAAAATGGAAATGAATACACTTTCAATGCAAATGCAATGTATGCTCTGAGATAACAACTTTTTTGTCTTGTAGAGCAGACTCATGGAGAAGGTTTCAATGAAGTCAGTATCATGTGGGAAGTTATGTTTGGATGTTTTCATAAAGTTTGCAGTCAGTAGTTTGGAGTAAAATTGAAATGTATACTGCTTTTAATGTCAAAACATTCAACGCACTGAGAAGTCCTCTTTTTTATCTTGCTGTGTACAGCAATGATGCTGGTTTCTTAGAACTCAGAATCATGTGCGAAGTTATGTGGATATGTTTCCATAAGTTTTGCAGTCAGTACTTGTGAGTAAAATGGAAATGAATACACTTTCAATGTAAATGCATTGTATGCTCTGAGATAACAACTTTTTTGTCTTGTTGAGCAGAGTCAAGGAAATGGTTTCAATGAACTCAGTATCATGTGGGAAGTTAAGTTATCATGTTTCCATAAAGTTTGAAGTCAGTAGGTAGGAGTAAAATTGAAATGTATACTGCTTTTAATGTGAAAGCATTCAACGTGCTGAGAAAGCCACTTTTTTATCTTGATGTGCACAGCAATGATGCAGGTTTCAAACAACTCAGAATCATGTGGTAAGTTATGTGGATATGTTTCCATAAGGTTTGCAGTCAGTACTTGTGAGTAAAATGGAAATGAATACACTTTCAATGTAAATGCATTGTATGCTCTGAGATAACAACTTTTTTGTCTTGTTGAGCAGAGCTATGGAAATGGTTTCAATGAAGTCAGTATCATGTGGGAAGTTATGTTTGGATGTTTCCATAAAGTTTGCAGTCAGTAGTTTGGAGTAAAATTGAAATGTATACTGCTTTTAATGTCAAAGCATTCAACGCACTGAGAAATCCTCTTTTTTATCTGGCTGTGTACAGCACTGATGCAGGTTTCTAACAACTCAGAATCATGTAGGTAGTTATGTGGATATGTTTCCATAAGTTTTGCAGTCAGTACTTGTGAGTAAAATGGAAATGAATACACTTTCAATGTAAATGCATTGTATGCTCTGAGATAAAAACTATTTTATCTTGTTGAGCAGAATCATGGAAAAGGTTTGAATGAACTCAGTATCATGTGGGAAGTTAAGTTAGGATGTTTCCATAAAGTTTGCAGTCAGTAGATTGGAGTAAAGTTGAAATGTATACTGCTTTTAATGTCGAAGCATTCAACACACTGAGAAATCAACTTTTTTATCTTGATGTGCAGAGCAATGATGCAGGTTTCATACAACTTAGAATCATGAAGGATGTTCTGTGGATATGTTTCCATAAGGTTTGCAGTCAGCACTTGTGAGTAAAATGGAAATGAATACACTTTCAATGTAAATGCATTGTATGCTCTGAGATAACAACTTTTTTGTCTTGTTGAGCAGAGTCCAGGAAATGGTTTCAATGAACTCAGCATCATGTGGGAAGTTAAGTGAGGATGTTTCCATAAAGTTTGAAGTCAGTAGGTTGGAGAAAAATTGAAATGTATACTGCTTTTAATGTCAAAGCATTCAACGCACTGAGAAGTCCTCTTTTTTATCTTGCTGTGTACAGCAATGATGCAGGTTTCTAACAACTCAGAATCATGTGGGCAGTTATGTGGATATGTTTCCATAAGTTTTGCAGTCAGTACTTGTGAGTAAAATGGAAATGAATACACTTTCAATGTAAATGCATTGTATGCTCTGAGATAACAACTTTTTTGTCTTGTTGAGCAGCGTCCAGGAAATGGTTTCAATGAACTCAGTATCATGTGGGAAGTTAACTGAGGATGTTTCCATGAAGGTTGAAGTCAGTAGGTTGGAGTAAAATTGAAATGTATACTGCTTTTAATGTCAAAGCATTCAACGCACTGAGAAGTCCTCTTTTTTATCTTGCTGTGTACAGCAATGATGCAGGTTTCTAACAACTCAGAATCATGTGGGCAGTTATGTGGATATGTTTCCATAAGTTTTGCAGTTAGTACTTCTGAGGAAAATGGAAATGAATACACTTTCAATGTACATGCATTGCATGCACTGAGAACAACATTTTTATCTTGTAGAGCAGAATCATGGAAAAGGTTTGATTGAATTCAGTATCATGTTGGAAGTTATGTGAGGATGTTTCCATAAAGTTTGAAGTCAGTAGGTTGGAGTAAAATTGAAATGTATACTGCTTTTAATGTCAAGGCATTCAACGCACTGAGAAATCCTCTTTTTTATCTTGCTGTGTACAGCAATGATGCAGGTTTCAAACAACTCAGAATCATGTGGGAAGTTATGTGGATATGTTTCCATCAGGTTTGCAGTCAGTACTTGTGAGTAAAATGGAAATGATTACACTTTCAATGTAAATGCTTTCTATGCACTGAGATAACACCTTTTTTTTCTTGTTGAGCAGACTCATGGAAAAGGTTTCAATGAAGTCAGTATCATGTGGGAAGTTATGTTAGGATGTATCCATAAAGTTTGCAGTCAGTAGATTGGAGTAAAGTTGAAATGTGTACTGCTTTTAATGTCAAAGCATTCAACGCACTGAGAAATCAACTTTGTTATCTTGATGTGCAGAGCAATGATGCAGCTTTGATACAACTTAGAATCATGAAGGAAGTTCTGTGGATATGTTTCCATAAGGTTTGCAGTCAGTACTTGTAAATAAAATGGAAAGGAATACACTTTCAATGCAAATGCATTGTATGCTCTGAGATAACAACTTTTTTGTCTTGTTGAGCAGACTCATGGAGAAGGTTTCAATGAAGTCAGTATCATGTGGGAAGTTATGTTTGGATGTTTTCATAAAGTTTGCAGTCAGTACTTTGGAGTAAAATTGAAATGTATACTGCTTTTAATGTGAAAGCATTCAACGTGCTGAGAAAGCCACTTTTTTTATCTTGATGTGCACAGCAACGATGCAGGTTTCAAACAACTCAGAATCATGTGGTAAGTTATGTGGATATGTTTCCATAAGGTTTGCAGTCAGTACTTGTGAGTAAAATGGAAATGAATACACTTTCAATGTAAATGCATTGTATGCTCTGAGATAACAACTTTTTTGTCTTGTTGAGCAGAGCTATGGAAATGGTTTCAATGAAGTCAGTATCATGTGGGAAGTTATGTTTGGATGTTTCCATAAAGTTTGCAGTCAGTAGTTTGGAGTAAAATTGAAATGTATACTGCTTTTAATGTCAAAGCATTCAACGCACTGAGAAATCAACTTTTTTATCTTGATGTGCAGAGCAATGATGCAGGTTTCATACAACTTAGAATCATGAAGGATGTTCTGTGGATATGTTTCCATAAGGTTTGCAGTCAGTACTTGTGAGTAAAATGGAAATGAATACACTTTCATTGTAAATGCATTGTATGCTCTGAGATAACAACTTTTTTGTCTTGTTGAGCAGAGTCCAGGAAATGGTTTCAATGAACTCAGTATCATGAGGGAAGTTAAGTGAGGATGTTTCCATAAAGTTTGAAGTCAGTAGGTTGGAGAAAAATTGAAATGTATACTGCTTTTAATGTCAAAGCATTCAACGCACTGAGAAGTCCTCTTTTTTATCTTGCTGTGTACAGCAATGATGCAGGTTTCTAACAACTCAGAATCATGTGGGCAGTTATGTGGATATGTTTCCATAAGTTTTGCAGTCAGTACTTGTGAGTAAAATGGAAATGAATACACTTTCAATGTAAATGCATTGTATGCTCTGAGATAACAACTTTTTTGTCTTGTTGAGCAGCGTCCAGGAAATGGTTTCAATGAACTCAGTATGATGTGGGAAGTTAACTGAGGATGTTTCCATAAAGTTTGAAGTCAGTAGGTTGGAGTAAAATTGAAATGTATACTGCTTTTAATGTCAAAGCATTCAACGCACTGAGAAGTCCTCTTTTTTATCTTGCTGTGTACAGCAATGATGCAGGTTTCTAACAACTCAGAATCATGTGGGAAGTTATGTGGATATGTTTCCATAAGTTTTGCAGTCAGTACTTGTGAGTAAAATGGAAATGAATACACTTTCAATGTAAATGCATTGTATGCTCTGAGATAACAACTTTTTTGTCTTGTTGAGCAGAGTCAAGGAAATGGTTTCAATGAACTCAGTATCATGTGGGAAGTTAAGTTATCATGTTTCCATAAAGTTTGAAGTCAGTAGGTAGGAGTAAAATTGAAATGTATACTGCTTTTAATGTGAAAGCATTCAACGTGCTGAGGAAGCCACTTTTTTATCTTGATGTGCACAGCAATGATGCAGGTTTCAAACAACTCAGAATCATGTGGTAAGTTATGTGGATATGTTTCCATAAGGTTTGCAGTCAGTACTTGTGAGTAAAATGGAAATGAATACACTTTCAATGTAAATGCATTGTATGCTCTGAGATAACAACTTTTTTGTCTTGTTGAGCAGAGCTATGGAAATGGTTTCAATGAACTCAGTATCATGTGGGAAGCTAAGTTATGATCTTTCCATAAAGTTTGCGGTCAGTAGATTGGAGTAAAGTTGAAATGTATACTGCTTTAAATGTCAAAGCATTCAACGCTCTGAGAAACCAACTTTTTTATCTTGATGTGCAGAGCAATAATGCAGGTTTCATACAACTTAGAATCATGAAGGAAGTTCTGTGGATATGTTTCCATAAGGTTTGCAGTTAGTACTTCTGAGGAAAATGGAAATGAATACACTTTCAATGTACATGCATTGCATGCACTGAGAACAACATTTTTATCTTGTAGAGCAGAATCATGGAAAAGGTTTGAATGAACTCAGTATCATGTGGGAAGTTATGTGAGGATGTTTCCAGAAAGTATGAAGTCAGTAGGTTGGAGTAAAATTGAAATGTATACTGCTTTTAATGTCAAGGCATTCAACGCACTGAGAAATCCTCTTTTTTATCTTGCTGTGTACAGCAATGATGCAGGTTTCAAACAACTCAGAATCATGTGGGAAGTTATGTGGATATGTTTCCATCAGGTTTGCAGTCAGTACTTGTGAGTAAAATGGAAATGATTACACTTTCAATGTAAATGCTTTCTATGCACTGAGATAACACCTTTTTTTTCTTTTTGAGCAGACTCATGGAAAAGGTTTCAATGAAGTCAGTATCATGTGGGAATTTATGTTAGGATGTATCCATCAAGTTTGCAGTCAGTAGATTGGAGTAAAGTTGAAATGTGTACTGCTTTTAATGTCAAAGCATTCAACGCACTGAGAAATCAACTTTGTTATCTTGATGTGCAGAGCAATGATGCAGCTTTCATACAACGTAGAATCATGAAGGAAGTTATGTGGATATGTTTCCATAAGGTTTGCAGTCAGTACTTGTGAATAAAATGGAAATGAATACACTTTCAATGCAAATGCAATGTATGCTCTGAGATAACAACTTTTTTGTCTTGTAGAGCAGACTCATGGAGAAGGTTTCAATGAAGTCAGTATCATGTGGGAAGTTATGTTTGGATGTTTTCATAAAGTTTGCAGTCAGTAGTTTGGAGTAAAATTGAAATGTATACTGCTTTTAATGTCAAAACATTCAACGCACTGAGAAGTCCTCTTTTTTATCTTGCTGTGTACAGCAATGATGCTGGTTTCTTAGAACTCAGAATCATGTGCGAAGTTATGTGGATATGTTTCCATAAGTTTTGCAGTCAGTACTTGTGAGTAAAATGGAAATGAATACACTTTCAATGTAAATGCATTGTATGCTCTGAGATAACAACTTTTTTGTCTTGTTGAGCAGAGTCAAGGAAATGGTTTCAATGAACTCAGTATCATGTGGGAAGTTAAGTTATCATGTTTCCATAAAGTTTGAAGTCAGTAGGTAGGAGTAAAATTGAAATGTATACTGCTTTTAATGTGAAAGCATTCAACGTGCTGAGAAAGCCACTTTTTTATCTTGATGTGCACAGCAATGATGCAGGTTTCAAACAACTCAGAATCATGTGGTAAGTTATGTGGATATGTTTCCATAAGGTTTGCAGTCAGTACTTGTGAGTAAAATGGAAATGAATACACTTTCAATGTAAATGCATTGTATGCTCTGAGATAACAACTTTTTTGTCTTGTTGAGCAGAGCTATGGAAATGGTTTCAATGAAGTCAGTATCATGTGGGAAGTTATGTTTGGATGTTTCCATAAAGTTTGCAGTCAATAGTTTGGAGTAAAATTGAAATGTATACTGCTTTTAATGTCAAAGCATTCAACGCACTGAGAAATCCTCTTTTTTATCTGGCTGTGTACAGCACTGATGCAGGTTTCTAACAACTCAGAATCATGTAGGTAGTTATGTGGATATGTTTCCATAAGTTTTGCAGTCAGTACTTGTGAGTAAAATGGAAATGAATACACTTTCAATGTAAATGCATTGTATGCTCTGAGATAAAAACTATTTTATCTTGTTGAGCAGAATCATGGAAAAGGTTTGAATGAACTCAGTATCATGTGGGAAGTTAAGTTAGGATGTTTCCATAAAGTTTGCAGTCAGTAGATTGGAGTAAAGTTGAAATGTATACTGCTTTTAATGTCGAAGCATTCAACACACTGAGAAATCAACTTTTTTATCTTGATGTGCAGAGCAATGATGCAGGTTTCATACAACTTAGAATCATGAAGGATGTTCTGTGGATATGTTTCCATAAGGTTTGCAGTCAGCACTTGTGAGTAAAATGGAAATGAATACACTTTCAATGTAAATGCATTGTATGCTCTGAGATAACAACTTTTTTGTCTTGTTGAGCAGAGTCCAGGAAATGGTTTCAATGAACTCAGCATCATGTGGGAAGTTAAGTGAGGATGTTTCCATAAAGTTTGAAGTCAGTAGGTTGGAGAAAAATTGAAATGTATACTGCTTTTAATGTCAAAGCATTCAACGCACTGAGAAGTCCTCTTTTTTATCTTGCTGTGTACAGCAATGATGCAGGTTTCTAACAACTCAGAATCATGTGGGCAGTTATGTGGATATGTTTCCATAAGTTTTGCAGTCAGTACTTGTGAGTAAAATGGAAATGAATACACTTTCAATGTAAATGCATTGTATGCTCTGAGATAACAACTTTTTTGTCTTGTTGAGCAGCGTCCAGGAAATGGTTTCAATGAACTCAGTATCATGTGGGAAGTTAACTGAGGATGTTTCCATGAAGGTTGAAGTCAGTAGGTTGGAGTAAAATTGAAATGTATACTGCTTTTAATGTCAAAGCATTCAACGCACTGAGAAGTCCTCTTTTTTATCTTGCTGTGTACAGCAATGATGCAGGTTTCTAACAACTCAGAATCATGTGGGCAGTTATGTGGATATGTTTCCATAAGTTTTGCAGTTAGTACTTCTGAGGAAAATGGAAATGAATACACTTTCAATGTACATGCATTGCATGCACTGAGAACAACATTTTTATCTTGTAGAGCAGAATCATGGAAAAGGTTTGATTGAATTCAGTATCATGTTGGAAGTTATGTGAGGATGTTTCCATAAAGTTTGAAGTCAGTAGGTTGGAGTAAAATTGAAATGTATACTGCTTTTAATGTCAAGGCATTCAACGCACTGAGAAATCCTCTTTTTTATCTTGCTGTGTACAGCAATGATGCAGGTTTCAAACAACTCAGAATCATGTGGGAAGTTATGTGGATATGTTTCCATCAGGTTTGCAGTCAGTATTTGTGAGTAAAATGGAAATGAATACACTTTCAATGTAAATGCATTGTATGCTCTGAGATAACAACTTTTTTGTCTTGTTGAGCAGAGCTATGGAAATGGTTTCAATGAAGTCAGTATCATGTGGGAAGTTATGTTTGGATGTTTCCATAAAGTTTGCAGTCAGTAGTTTGGAGTAAAATTGAAATGTATACTGCTTTTAATGTCAAAACATTCAACGCACTGAGAAATCCTCTTATTTATCTGGCTGTGTACAGCACTGATGCAGGTTTCTAACAACTCAGAATCATGTAGGTAGTTATATGGATATGTTTCCATAAGTTTTGCAGTCAGTACTTGTGAGTAAAATGGAAATGAATACACTTTCAATGTAAATGCATTGTATGCTCTGAGATAAAAACTATTTTATCTTGTTGAGCAGAATCATGGAAAAGGTTTGAATGAACTCAGTATCATGTGGGAAGTTAAGTTAGGATGTTTCCATAAAGTTTGCAGTCAGTAGATTGGAGTAAAGTTGAAATGTATACTGCTTTAAATGTCAAAGCATTCAACGCTCTGAGAAAACAACTTTTTTATCTTGATGTGCAGAGGAATAATGCAGGTTTCATACAACTTAGAATCATGAAGGAAGTTCTGTGGATATGTTTCCATAAGGTTTGCAGTTAGTACTTCTGAGGAAAATGGAAATGAATACACTTTCAATGTACATGCATTGCATGCACTGAGAACAACATTTTTATCTTGTAGAGCAGAATCATGGAAAAGGTTTCAATGAAGTCAGTATCATGTGGGAAGTTATGTTTGGATGTTTTCATAAAGTTTGCAGTCAGTAGTTTGGAGTAAAATTGAAATGTATACTGCTTTTAATGTCAAAACATTCAACGCACTGAGAAGTCCTCTTTTTTATCTTGCTGTGTACAGCAATGATGCAGGTTTCTAACAACTCAGAATCATGTGGGAAGTTATGTGGATATGTTTCCATAAGTTTTGCAGTCAGTACTTGTGAGTAAAATGGAAATGAATACACTTTCAATGTAAATGAATTGTATGCTCTCAGATAACAACTTTTTTGTCTTGTTGAGCAGAGTCAAGAAAATGGTTTCAATGAACTCAGTATCATGTGGGAAGTTAAGTTATCATATTTCCATAAAGTTTGAAGTCAGTAGGTAGGAGTAAAATTGAAATGTATACTGCTTTTAATGTGAAAGCATTCAACGTGCTGAGAAAGCCACTTTTATATCTTGATGTGCACAGCAATGATGCAGGTTTCAAACAACTCAGAATCATGTGGTAAGTTATGTGGATATGTTTCCATAAGGTTTGCAGTCAGTACTTGTGAGTAAAATGGAAATGAATACACTTTCAATGTAAATGCATTGTATGCTCTGAGATAACAACTTTTTTGTCTTGTTGAGCAGAGCTATGGAAATGGTTTCAATGAAGTCAGTATCATGTGGGAAGTTATGTTTGGATGTTTCCATAAAGTTTGCAGTCAGTAGTTTGGAGTAAAATTGAAATGTATACTGCTTTTAATGTCAAAGCATTCAACGCACTGAGAAATCCTCTTGTTTATCTGGCTGTGTACAGCACTGATGCAGGTTTCTAACAACTCAGAATCATGTAGGTAGTTATATGGATATGTTTCCATAAGTTTTGCAGTCAGTACTTGTGAGTAAAATGGAAATGAATACACTTTCAATGTACATGCATTGCATGCACTGAGAACAACATTTTTATCTTGTAGAGCAGAATCATGGAAAAGGTTTGATTGAATTCAGTATCATGTTGGAAGTTATGTGAGGATGTTTCCATAAAGTTTGAAGTCAGTAGGTTGGAGTAAAATTGAAATGTATACTGCTTTTAATGTCAAGGCATTCAACGCACTGAGAAATCCTCTTTTTTATCTTGCTGTGTACAGCAATGATGCAGGTTTCAAACAACTCAGAATCATGTGGGAAGTTATGTGGATATGTTTCCATCAGGTTTGCAGTCAGTACTTGTGAGTAAAATGGAAATGATTACACTTTCAATGTAAATGCTTTCTATGCACTGAGATAACACCTTTTTTTTCTTGTTGAGCAGACTCATGGAAAAGGTTTCAATGAAGTCAGTATCATGTGGGAAGTTATGTTAGGATGTATCCATAAAGTTTGCAGTCAGTAGATTGGAGTAAAGTTGAAATGTGTACTGCTTTTAATGTCAAAGCATTCAACGCACTGAGAAATCAACTTTGTTATCTTGATGTGCAGAGCAATGATGCAGCTTTGATACAACTTAGAATCATGAAGGAAGTTCTGTGGATATGTTTCCATAAGGTTTGCAGTCAGTACTTGTAAATAAAATGGAAATGAATACACTTTCAATGCAAATGCATTGTATGCTCTGAGATAACAACTTTTTTGTCTTGTTGAGCAGACTCATGGAGAAGGTTTCAATGAAGTCAGTATGATGTGGGAAGTTATGTTTGGATGTTTTCATAAAGTTTGCAGTCAGTAGTTTGGAGTAAAATTGAAATGTATACTGCTTTTAATGTCAAAACATTCAACGCACTGAGAAGTCCTCTTTTTTATCTTGCTGTGTACAGCAATGATGCAGGTTTCTAACAACTCAGAATCATGTGGGAAGTTATGTGGATATGTTTCCATAAGTTTTGCAGTCAGTACTTGTGAGTAAAATGGAAATGAATACACTTTCAATGTAAATGCATTGTATGCTCTGAGATAACAACTTTTTTGTCTTGTTGAGCAGAGTCAAGGAAATGGTTTCAATGAACTCAGTATCATGTGGGAAGTTAAGTTATCATGTTTCCATAAGGTTTGAAGTCAGTAGGTAGGAGTAAAATTGAAATGTTTACTGCTTTTAATGTGAAAGCATTCAACGTGCTGAGAAAGCCACTTTTTTATCTTGATGTGCACAGCAATGATGCAGGTTTCAAACAAATCAGAATCATGTGCTAAGCTATGTGGATATGTTTCCATAAGGTTTGCAGTGAGTACTTGTGAGTAAAATGGAAATGAATACACTTTCAATGTAAATGCATTGTATGCTCTGAGATAACAACTTTTTTGTCTTGTTGAGCAGAGCTATGGAAATGGTTTCAATAAACTCAGTATCATGTGGGAAGTTAAGTTATGATCTTTCCATAAAGTTTGCGGTCAGTAGATTGGAGTAAAGTTGAAATGTATACTGCTTTAAATGTCAAAGCATTCAACGCTCTGAGAAAACAGCTTTTTTATCTTGATGTGCAGAGGAATAATGCAGGTTTCATACAACTTAGAATCATGAAGGAAGTTCTGTGGATATGTTTCCATAAGGTTTGCAGTTAGTACTTCTGAGGAAAATGGAAATGAATACACTTTCAATGTACATGCATTGCATGCACTGAGAACAACATTTTTATCTTGTAGAGCAGAATCATGGAAAAGGTTTGAATGAACTCAGTATCATGTGGGAAGTTATGTGAGGATGTCTCCAGAAAGTATGAAGTCAGTAGGTTGGAGTAAAATTGAAATGTATACTGCTTTTAATGTCAAGGCATTCAACGCACTGAGAAATCCTCTTTTTTATCTTGCTGTGTACAGCAATGATGCAGGTTTCAAACAACTCAGAATCATGTGGGAAGTTATGTGGATATGTTTCCATCAGGTTTGCAGTCAGTACTTGTGAGTAAAATGGAAATGATTACACTTTCAATGTAAATGCTTTCTATGCACTGAGATAACACCTTTTTTTTCTTTTTGAGCAGACTCATGGAAAAGGTTTCAATGAAGTCAGTATCATGTGGGAATTTATGTTAGGATGTATCCATAAAGTTTGCAGTCAGTAGATTGGAGTAAAGTTGAAATGTGTACTGCTTTTAATGTCAAAGCATTCAACGCACTGAGAAATCAACTTTGTTATCTTGATGTGCAGAGCAATGATGCAGCTTTCATACAACGTAGAATCATGAAGGAAGTTATGTGGATATGTTTCCATAAGGTTTGCAGTCAGTACTTGTGAATAAAATGGAAATGAATACACTTTCAATGCAAATGCATTGTATGCTCTGAGATAACAACTTTTTTGTCTTGTAGAGCAGACTCATGGAGAAGGTTTCAATGAAGTCAGTATCATGTGGGAAGTTATGTTTGGATGTTTTCATAAAGTTTGCAGTCAGTAGTTTGGAGTAAAATTGAAATGTATACTGCTTTTAATGTCAAAACATTCAACGCACTGAGAAGTCCTCTTTTTTATCTTGCTGTGTACAGCAATGATGCAGGTTTCTAACAACTCAGAATCATGTGGGAAGTTATGTGGATATGTTTCCATAAGTTTTGCAGTCAGTACTTGTGAGTAAAATGGAAATGAATACACTTTCAATGTAAATGCATTGTATGCTCTGAGATAACAACTTTTTTGTCTTGTTGAGCAGAGTCAAGGAAATGGTTTCAATGAACTCAGTATCATGTGGGAAGTTAAGTTATCATGTTTCCATAAAGTTTGAAGTCAGTAGGTAGGAGTAAAATTGAAATGTATACTGCTTTTAATGTGAAAGCATTCAACGTGCTGAGAAAGCCACTTTTTTATCTTGATGTGCACAGCAATGATGCAGGTTTCAAACAACTCAGAATCATGTGGTAAGTTATGTGGATATGTTTCCATAAGGTTTGCAGTCAGTACTTGTGAGTAAAATGGAAATGAATACACTTTCAATGTAAATGCATTGTATGCTCTGAGATAACAACTTTTTTGTCTTGTTGAGCAGAGCTATGGAAATGGTTTCAATGAAGTCAGTATCATGTGGGAAGTTATGTTTGGATGTTTCCATAAAGTTTGCAGTCAGTAGTTTGGAGTAAAATTGAAATGTATACTGCTTTTAATGTCAAAGCATTCAACGCACTGAGAAATCCTCTTGTTTATCTGGCTGTGTACAGCACTGATGCAGGTTTCTAACAACTCAGAATCATGTAGGTAGTTATATGGATATGTTTCCATAAGTTTTGCAGTCAGTACTTGTGAGTAAAATGGAAATGAATACACTTTCAATGTACATGCATTGCATGCACTGAGAACAACATTTTTATCTTGTAGAGCAGAATCATGGAAAAGGTTTGATTGAATTCAGTATCATGTTGGAAGTTATGTGAGGATGTTTCCATAAAGTTTGAAGTCAGTAGGTTGGAGTAAAATTGAAATGTATACTGCTTTTAATGTCAAGGCATTCAACGCACTGAGAAATCCTCTTTTTTATCTTGCTGTGTACAGCAATGATGCAGGTTTCAAACAACTCAGAATCATGTGGGAAGTTATGTGGATATGTTTCCATCAGGTTTGCAGTCAGTACTTGTGAGTAAAATGGAAATGATTACACTTTCAATGTAAATGCTTTCTATGCACTGAGATAACACCTTTTTTTTCTTGTTGAGCAGACTCATGGAAAAGGTTTCAATGAAGTCAGTATCATGTGGGAAGTTATGTTAGGATGTATCCATAAAGTTTGCAGTCAGTAGATTGGAGTAAAGTTGAAATGTGTACTGCTTTTAATGTCAAAGCATTCAACGCACTGAGAAATCAACTTTGTTATCTTGATGTGCAGAGCAATGATGCAGCTTTGATACAACTTAGAATCATGAAGGAAGTTCTGTGGATATGTTTCCATAAGGTTTGCAGTCAGTACTTGTAAATAAAATGGAAATGAATACACTTTCAATGCAAATGCATTGTATGCTCTGAGATAACAACTTTTTTGTCTTGTTGAGCAGACTCATGGAGAAGGTTTCAATGAAGTCAGTATGATGTGGGAAGTTATGTTTGGATGTTTTCATAAAGTTTGCAGTCAGTAGTTTGGAGTAAAATTGAAATGTATACTGCTTTTAATGTCAAAACATTCAACGCACTGAGAAGTCCTCTTTTTTATCTTGCTGTGTACAGCAATGATGCAGGTTTCTAACAACTCAGAATCATGTGGGAAGTTATGTGGATATGTTTCCATAAGTTTTGCAGTCAGTACTTGTGAGTAAAATGGAAATGAATACACTTTCAATGTAAATGCATTGTATGCTCTGAGATAACAACTTTTTTGTCTTGTTGAGCAGAGTCAAGGAAATGGTTTCAATGAACTCAGTATCATGTGGGAAGTTAAGTTATCATGTTTCCATAAGGTTTGAAGTCAGTAGGTAGGAGTAAAATTGAAATGTTTACTGCTTTTAATGTGAAAGCATTCAACGTGCTGAGAAAGCCACTTTTTTATCTTGATGTGCACAGCAATGATGCAGGTTTCAAACAAATCAGAATCATGTGCTAAGCTATGTGGATATGTTTCCATAAGGTTTGCAGTGAGTACTTGTGAGTAAAATGGAAATGAATACACTTTCAATGTAAATGCATTGTATGCTCTGAGATAACAACTTTTTTGTCTTGTTGAGCAGAGCTATGGAAATGGTTTCAATAAACTCAGTATCATGTGGGAAGTTAAGTTATGATCTTTCCATAAAGTTTGCGGTCAGTAGATTGGAGTAAAGTTGAAATGTATACTGCTTTAAATGTCAAAGCATTCAACGCTCTGAGAAAACAGCTTTTTTATCTTGATGTGCAGAGGAATAATGCAGGTTTCATACAACTTAGAATCATGAAGGAAGTTCTGTGGATATGTTTCCATAAGGTTTGCAGTTAGTACTTCTGAGGAAAATGGAAATGAATACACTTTCAATGTACATGCATTGCATGCACTGAGAACAACATTTTTATCTTGTAGAGCAGAATCATGGAAAAGGTTTGAATGAACTCAGTATCATGTGGGAAGTTATGTGAGGATGTCTCCAGAAAGTATGAAGTCAGTAGGTTGGAGTAAAATTGAAATGTATACTGCTTTTAATGTCAAGGCATTCAACGCACTGAGAAATCCTCTTTTTTATCTTGCTGTGTACAGCAATGATGCAGGTTTCAAACAACTCAGAATCATGTGGGAAGTTATGTGGATATGTTTCCATCAGGTTTGCAGTCAGTACTTGTGAGTAAAATGGAAATGATTACACTTTCAATGTAAATGCTTTCTATGCACTGAGATAACACCTTTTTTTTCTTTTTGAGCAGACTCATGGAAAAGGTTTCAATGAAGTCAGTATCATGTGGGAATTTATGTTAGGATGTATCCATAAAGTTTGCAGTCAGTAGATTGGAGTAAAGTTGAAATGTGTACTGCTTTTAATGTCAAAGCATTCAACGCACTGAGAAATCAACTTTGTTATCTTGATGTGCAGAGCAATGATGCAGCTTTCATACAACGTAGAATCATGAAGGAAGTTATGTGGATATGTTTCCATAAGGTTTGCAGTCAGTACTTGTGAATAAAATGGAAATGAATACACTTTCAATGCAAATGCATTGTATGCTCTGAGATAACAACTTTTTTGTCTTGTAGAGCAGACTCATGGAGAAGGTTTCAATGAAGTCAGTATCATGTGGGAAGTTATGTTTGGATGTTTTCATAAAGTTTGCAGTCAGTAGTTTGGAGTAAAATTGAAATGTATACTGCTTTTAATGTCAAAACATTCAACGCACTGAGAAGTCCTCTTTTTTATCTTGCTGTGTACAGCAATGATGCAGGTTTCTAACAACTCAGAATCATGTGGGAAGTTATGTGGATATGTTTCCATAAGTTTTGCAGTCAGTACTTGTGAGTAAAATGGAAATGAATACACTTTCAATGTAAATGCATTGTATGCTCTGAGATAACAACTTTTTTGTCTTGTTGAGCAGAGTCAAGGAAATGGTTTCAATGAACTCAGTATCATGTGGGAAGTTAAGTTATCATGTTTCCATAAAGTTTGAAGTCAGTAGGTAGGAGTAAAATTGAAATGTATACTGCTTTTAATGTGAAAGCATTCAACGTGCTGAGAAAGCCACTTTTTTATCTTGATGTGCACAGCAATGATGCAGGTTTCAAACAACTCAGAATCATGTGGTAAGTTATGTGGATATGTTTCCATAAGGTTTGCAGTCAGTACTTGTGAGTAAAATGGAAATGAATACACTTTCAATGTAAATGCATTGTATGCTCTGAGTTAACAACTTTTTTGTCTTGTTGAGCAGAGCTATGGAAATGGTTTCAATGAAGTCAGTATCATGTGGGAAGTTATGTTTGGATGTTTCCATAAAGTTTGCAGTCAGTAGTTTGGAGTAAAATTGAAATGTATACTGCTTTTAATGTCAAAGCATTCAACGCACTGAGAAATCCTCTTTTTTATCTGGCTGTGTACAGCACTGATGCAGGTTTCTAACAACTCAGAATCATGTAGGTAGTTATGTGGATATGTTTCCATAAGTTTTGCAGTCAGTACTTGTGAGTAAAATGGAAATGAATACACTTTCAATGTAAATGCATTGTATGCTCTGAGATAAAAACTATTTTATCTTGTTGAGCAGAATCATGGAAAAGGTTTGAATGAACTCAGTATCATGTGGGAAGTTAAGTTAGGATGTTTCCATAAAGTTTGCAGTCAGTAGATTGGAGTAAAGTTGAAATGTATACTGCTTTTAATGTCGAAGCATTCAACACACTGAGAAATCAACTTTTTTATCTTGATGTGCAGAGCAATGATGCAGGTTTCATACAACTTAGAATCATGAAGGATGTTCTGTGGATATGTTTCCATAAGGTTTGCAGTCAGCACTTGTGAGTAAAATGGAAATGAATACACTTTCAATGTAAATGCATTGTATGCTCTGAGATAACAACTTTTTTGTCTTGTTGAGCAGAGTCCAGGAAATGGTTTCAATGAACTGAGTATCATGTGGGAAGTTACGTGAGGATGTTTCCATAAAGTTTGAAGTCAGTAGGTTGGAGAAAAATTGAAATGTATACTGCTTTTAATGTCAAAGCATTCAACGCACTGAGAAGTCCTCTTTTTTATCTTGCTGTGTACAGCAATGATGCAGGTTTCTAACAACTCAGAATCATGTGGGCAGTTATGTGGATATGTTTCCATAAGTTTTGCAGTCAGTACTTGTGAGTAAAATGGAAATGAATACACTTTCAATGTAAATGCATTGTATGCTCTGAGATAACAACTTTTTTGTCTTGTTGAGCAGCGTCCAGGAAATGGTTTCAATGAACTCAGTATCATGTGGGAAGTTAACTGAGGATGTTTCCATGAAGGTTGAAGTCAGTAGGTTGGAGTAAAATTGAAATGTATACTGCTTTTAATGTCAAAGCATTCAACGCACTGAGAAGTCCTCTTTTTTATCTTGCTGTGTACAGCAATGATGCAGGTTTCTACCAACTCAGAATCATGTGGGCAGTTATGTGGATATGTTTCCATAAGTTTTGCAGTTAGTACTTCTGAGGAAAATGGAAATGAATACACTTTCAATGTACATGCATTGCATGCACTGAGAACAACATTTTTATCTTGTAGAGCAGAATCATGGAAAAGGTTTGATTGAATTCAGTATCATGTTGGAAGTTATGTGAGGATGTTTCCATAAAGTTTGAAGTCAGTAGGTTGGAGTAAAATTGAAATGTATACTGCTTTTAATGTCAAGGCATTCAACGCACTGAGAAATCCTCTTTTTTATCTTGCTGTGTACAGCAATGATGCAGGTTTCAAACAACTCAGAATCATGTGGGAAGTTATGTGGATATGTTTCCATCAGGTTTGCAGTCAGTACTTGTGAGTAAAATGGAAATGATTACACTTTCAATGTAAATGCTTTCTATGCACTGAGATAACACCTTTTTTTTCTTGTTGAGCAGACTCATGGAAAAGGTTTCAATGAAGTCAGTATCATGTGGGAAGTTATGTTAGGATGTATCCATAAAGTTTGCAGTCAGTAGATTGGAGTAAAGTTGAAATGTGTACTGCTTTTAATGTCAAAGCATTCAACGCACTGAGAAATCAACTTTGTTATCTTGATGTGCAGAGCAATAATGCAGCTTTGATAGAACTTAGAATCATGAAGGAAGTTCTGTGGATATGTTTCCATAAGGTTTGCAGTCAGTACTTGTAAATAAAATGGAAATGAATACACTTTCAATGCAAATGCATTGTATGCTCTGAGATAACAACTTTTTTGTCTTGTTGAGCAGACTCATGGAGAAGGTTTCAATGAAGTCAGTATCATGTGGGAAGTTATGTTTGGATGTTTTCATAAAGTTTGCAGTCAGTAGTTTGGAGTAAAATTGAAATGTATACTGCTTTTAATGTCAAAACATTCAACGCACTGAGAAGTCCTCTTTTTTATCTTGCTGTGTACAGCAATGATGCAGGTTTCTTAGAACTCAGAATCATGTGCGAAGTTATGTGGATATGTTTCCATAAGTTTTGCAGTCAGTACTTGTGAGTAAAATGGAAATGAATACACTTTCAATGTAAATGCATTGTATGCTCTGAGATAACAACTTTTTTGTCTTGTTGAGCAGAGTCAAGGAAATGGTTTCAATGAACTCAGTATCATGTGGGAAGTTAAGTTATCATGTTTCCATAAAGTTTGAAGTCAGTAGGTAGGAGTAAAATTGAAATGTATACTGCTTTTAATGTGAAAGCATTCAACGTGCTGAGAAAGCCACTTTTTTATCTTGATGTGCACAGCAATGATGCAGGTTTCAAACAACTCAGAATCATGTGGTAAGTTATGTGGATATGTTTCCATAAGGTTTGCAGTCAGTACTTGTGAGTAAAATGGAAATGAATACACTTTCAATGTAAATGCATTGTATGCTCTGAGTTAACAACTTTTTTGTCTTGTTGAGCAGAGCTATGGAAATGGTTTCAATGAAGTCAGTATCATGTGGGAAGTTATGTTTGGATGTTTCCATAAAGTTTGCAGTCAGTAGTTTGGAGTAAAATTGAAATGTATACTGCTTTTAATGTCAAAGCATTCAACGCACTGAGAAATCCTCTTTTTTATCTGGCTGTGTACAGCACTGATGCAGGTTTCTAACAACTCAGAATCATGTAGGTAGTTATGTGGATATGTTTCCATAAGTTTTGCAGTCAGTACTTGTGAGTAAAATGGAAATGAATACACTTTCAATGTAAATGCATTGTATGCTCTGAGATAAAAACTATTTTATCTTGTTGAGCAGAATCATGGAAAAGGTTTGAATGAACTCAGTATCATGTGGGAAGTTAAGTTAGGATGTTTCCATAAAGTTTGCAGTCAGTAGATTGGAGTAAAGTTGAAATGTATACTGCTTTTAATGTCGAAGCATTCAACACACTGAGAAATCAACTTTTTTATCTTGATGTGCAGAGCAATGATGCAGGTTTCATACAACTTAGAATCATGAAGGATGTTCTGTGGATATGTTTCCATAAGGTTTGCAGTCAGCACTTGTGAGTAAAATGGAAATGAATACACTTTCAATGTAAATGCATTGTATGCTCTGAGATAACAACTTTTTTGTCTTGTTGAGCAGAGTCCAGGAAATGGTTTCAATGAACTGAGTATCATGTGGGAAGTTACGTGAGGATGTTTCCATAAAGTTTGAAGTCAGTAGGTTGGAGAAAAATTGAAATGTATACTGCTTTTAATGTCAAAGCATTCAACGCACTGAGAAGTCCTCTTTTTTATCTTGCTGTGTACAGCAATGATGCAGGTTTCTAACAACTCAGAATCATGTGGGCAGTTATGTGGATATGTTTCCATAAGTTTTGCAGTCAGTACTTGTGAGTAAAATGGAAATGAATACACTTTCAATGTAAATGCATTGTATGCTCTGAGATAACAACTTTTTTGTCTTGTTGAGCAGCGTCCAGGAAATGGTTTCAATGAACTCAGTATCATGTGGGAAGTTAACTGAGGATGTTTCCATGAAGGTTGAAGTCAGTAGGTTGGAGTAAAATTGAAATGTATACTGCTTTTAATGTCAAAGCATTCAACGCACTGAGAAGTCCTCTTTTTTATCTTGCTGTGTACAGCAATGATGCAGGTTTCTACCAACTCAGAATCATGTGGGCAGTTATGTGGATATGTTTCCATAAGTTTTGCAGTTAGTACTTCTGAGGAAAATGGAAATGAATACACTTTCAATGTACATGCATTGCATGCACTGAGAACAACATTTTTATCTTGTAGAGCAGAATCATGGAAAAGGTTTGATTGAATTCAGTATCATGTTGGAAGTTATGTGAGGATGTTTCCATAAAGTTTGAAGTCAGTAGGTTGGAGTAAAATTGAAATGTATACTGCTTTTAATGTCAAGGCATTCAACGCACTGAGAAATCCTCTTTTTTATCTTGCTGTGTACAGCAATGATGCAGGTTTCAAACAACTCAGAATCATGTGGGAAGTTATGTGGATATGTTTCCATCAGGTTTGCAGTCAGTACTTGTGAGTAAAATGGAAATGATTACACTTTCAATGTAAATGCTTTCTATGCACTGAGATAACACCTTTTTTTTCTTGTTGAGCAGACTCATGGAAAAGGTTTCAATGAAGTCAGTATCATGTGGGAAGTTATGTTAGGATGTATCCATAAAGTTTGCAGTCAGTAGATTGGAGTAAAGTTGAAATGTGTACTGCTTTTAATGTCAAAGCATTCAACGCACTGAGAAATCAACTTTGTTATCTTGATGTGCAGAGCAATAATGCAGCTTTGATAGAACTTAGAATCATGAAGGAAGTTCTGTGGATATGTTTCCATAAGGTTTGCAGTCAGTACTTGTAAATAAAATGGAAATGAATACACTTTCAATGCAAATGCATTGTATGCTCTGAGATAACAACTTTTTTGTCTTGTTGAGCAGACTCATGGAGAAGGTTTCAATGAAGTCAGTATCATGTGGGAAGTTATGTTTGGATGTTTTCATAAAGTTTGCAGTCAGTACTTTGGAGTAAAATTGAAATGTATACTGCTTTTAATGTGAAAGCATTCAACGTGCTGAGAAAGCCACTTTTTTATCTTGATGTGCACAGCAACGATGCAGGTTTCAAACAACTCAGAATCATGTGGTAAGTTATGTGGATATGTTTCCATAAGGTTTGCAGTCAGTACTTGTGAGTAAAATGGAAATGAATACACTTTCAATGTAAATGCATTGTATGCTCTGAGATAACAACTTTTTTGTCTTGTTGAGCAGAGCTATGGAAATGGTTTCAATGAAGTCAGTATCATGTGGGAAGTTATGTTTGGATGTTTCCATAAAGTTTGCAGTCAGTAGTTTGGAGTAAAATTGAAATGTATACTGCTTTTAATGTCAAAGGATTCAACGCACTGAGAAATCCTCTTTTTTATCTGGCTGTGTACAGCACTGATGCAGGTTTCTAACAACTCAGAATCATGTAGGTAGTTATATGGATATGTTTCCATAAGTTTTGCAGTCAGTACTTGTGAGTAAAATGGAAATGAATACACTTTCAAAGTAAATGCATTGTATGCTCTGAGATAAAAACTATTTTATCTTGTTGAGCAGAATCATGGAAAAGGTTTGAATGAACTCAGTATCATGTGGGAAGTTAAGTTAGGATGTTTCCATAAAGTTTGCAGTCAGTAGATTGGAGTAAAGTTGAAATGTATACTGCTTTTAATGTCGAAGCATTCAACACACTGAGAAATCAACTTTTTTATCTTGATGTGCAGAGCAATGATGCAGGTTTCATACAACTTAGAATCATGAAGGATGTTCTGTGGATATGTTTCCATAAGGTTTGCAGTCAGTACTTGTGAGTAAAATGGAAATGAATACACTTTCATTGTAAATGCATTGTATGCTCTGAGATAACAACTTTTTTGTCTTGTTGAGCAGAGTCCAGGAAATGGTTTCAATGAACTCAGTATCATGTGGGAAGTTAAGTGAGGATGTTTCCATAAAGTTTGAAGTCAGTAGGTTGGAGAAAAATTGAAATGTATACTGCTTTTAATGTCAAAGCATTCAACGCACTGAGAAGTCCTCTTTTTTATCTTGCTGTGTACAGCAATGATGCAGGTTTCTAACAACTCAGAATCATGTGGGCAGTTATGTGGATATGTTTCCATAAGTTTTGCAGTCAGTACTTGTGAGTAAAATGGAAATGAATACACTTTCAATGTAAATGCATTGTATGCTCTGAGATAACAACTTTTTTGTCTTGTTGAGCAGCGTCCAGGAAATGGTTTCAATGAACTCAGTATGATGTGGGAAGTTAACTGAGGATGTTTCCATAAAGTTTGAAGTCAGTAGGTTTGAGTAAAATTGAAATGTATACTGCTTTTAATGTCAAAGCATTCAACGCACTGAGAAGTCCTCTTTTTTATCTTGCTGTGTACAGCAATGATGCAGGTTTCTAACAACTCAGAATCATGTGGGAAGTTATGTGGATATGTTTCCATAAGTTTTGCAGTCAGTACTTGTGAGTAAAATGGAAATGAATACACTTTCAATGTAAATGCATTGTATGCTCTGAGATAACAACTTTTTTGTCTTGTTGAGCAGAGTCAAGGAAATGGTTTCAATGAACTCAGTATCATGTGGGAAGTTAAGTTATCATGTTTCCATAAAGTTTGAAGTCAGTAGGTAGGAGTAAAATTGAAATGTATACTGCTTTTAATGTGAAAGCATTCAACGTGCTGAGGAAGCCACTTTTTTATCTTGATGTGCACAGCAATGATGCAGGTTTCAAACAACTCAGAATCATGTGGTAAGTTATGTGGATATGTTTCCATAAGGTTTGCAGTCAGTACTTGTGAGTAAAATGGAAATGAATACACTTTCAATGTAAATGCATTGTATGCTCTGAGATAACAACTTTTTTGTCTTGTTGAGCAGAGCTATGGAAATGGTTTCAATGAACTCAGTATCATGTGGGAAGCTAAGTTATGATCTTTCCATAAAGTTTGCGGTCAGTAGATTGGAGTAAAGTTGAAATGTATACTGCTTTAAATGTCAAAGCATTCAACGCTCTGAGAAACCAACCTTTTTATCTTGATGTGCAGAGCAATAATGCAGGTTTCATACAACTTAGAATCATGAAGGAAGTTCTGTGGATATGTTTCCATAAGGTTTGCAGTTAGTACTTCTGAGGAAAATGGAAATGAATACACTTTCAATGTACATGCATTGCATGCACTGAGAACAACATTTTTATCTTGTAGAGCAGAATCATGGAAAAGGTTTGAATGAACTCAGTATCATGTGGGAAGTTATGTGAGGATGTTTCCATAAAGTTTGAAGTCAGTAGGTTGGAGTAAAATTGAAATGTATGCTGCTTTTAATGTCAAGGCATTCAACGCACTGAGAAATCCTCTTTTTTATCTTGCTGTGTATAGCAATGATGCAGGTTTCAAACAACTCAGAATCATGTGGGAAGTTATGTGGATATGTTTCCATCAGGTTTGCAGTCAGTACTTGTGAGTAAAATGGAAATGATTATACTTTCAATGTAAATGCTTTCAATGCACTGAGATAACACCTTTTTTTTCTTTTTGAGCAGACTCATGGAAAAGGTTTCAATGAAGTCAGTATCATGTGGGAAGTTATGTTAGGATGTATCCATCAAGTTTGCAGTCAGTAGATTGGAGTAAAGTTGAAATGTGTACTGCTTTTAATGTCAAAGCATTCAACGCACTGAGAAATCAACTTTGTTATCTTGATGTGCAGAGGAATGATGCAGCGTTGATACAACTTAGAATCATGAAGGAAGTTCTGTGGATATGTTTCCATAAGGTATGCAGTCAGTACTTGTAAATAAAATGGAAATGAATACACTTTCAATGCAAATGCATTGTATGCTCTGAGATAACAACTTTTTTGTCTTGTTGAGCAGACTCATGGAGAAGGTTTCAATGAAGTCAGTATCATGTGGGAAGTTATGTTTGGATGTTTTCATAAAGTTTGCAGTCAGTAGTTTGGAGTAAAATTGAAATGTATACTGCTTTTAATGTCAAAACATTCAACGCACTGAGAAGTCCTCTTTTTTATCTTGCTGTGTACAGCAATGATGCAGGTTTCTAACAACTCAGAATCATGTGGGAAGTTATGTGGATATGTTTCCATAAGTTTTGCAGTCAGTACTTGTGAGTAAAATGGAAATGAATACACTTTCAATGTAAATGCATTGTATGCTCTGAGATAACAACTTTTTTGTCTTGTTGAGCAGAGTCAAGGAAATGGTTTCAATGAACTCAGTATCATGTGGGAAGTTAAGTTATCATGTTTCCATAAAGTTTGAAGTCAGTAGGTAGGAGTAAAATTGAAATGTATACTGCTTTTAATGTGAAAGCATTCAACGTGCTGAGAAAGCCACTTTTTTATCTTGATGTGCACAGCAATGATGCAGGTTTCAAACAACTCAGAATCATGTGGTAAGTTATGTGGATATGATTCCATAAGGTTTGCAGTCAGTATTTGTGAGTAAAATGGAAATGAATACACTTTCAATGTAAATGCATTGTATGCTCTGAGATAACAACTTTTTTGCCTTGTTGAGCAGAGCTATGGAAATGGTTTCAATGAAGTCAGTATCATGTGGGAAGTTATGTTTGGATGTTTCCATAAAGTTTGCAGTCAGTAGTTTGGAGTAAAATTGAAATGTATACTGCTTTTAATGTCAAAACATTCAACGCACTGAGAAATCCTCTTTTTTATCTGGCTGTGTACAGCACTGATGCAGGTTTCTAACAACTCAGAATCATGTAGGTAGTTATATGGATATGTTTCCATAAGTTTTGCAGTCAGTACTTGTGAGTAAAATGGAAATGAATACACTTTCAATGTAAATGCATTGTATGCTCTGAGATAAAAACTATTTTATCTTGTTGAGCAGAATCATGGAAAAGGTTTGAATGAACTCAGTATCATGTGGGAAGTTAAGTTAGGATGTTTGCATAAAGTTTGCAGTCAGTAGATTGGAGTAAAGTTGAAATGTATACTGCTTTAAATGTCAAAGCATTCAACGCTCTGAGAAAACAACTTTTTTATCTTGATGTGCAGAGGAATAATGCAGGTTTCATACAACTTAGAATCATGAAGGAAGTTCTGTGGATATGTTTCCATAAGGTTTGCAGTTAGTACTTCTGAGGAAAATGGAAATGAATACACTTTCAATGTACATGCATTGCATGCACTGAGAACAACATTTTTATCTTGTAGAGCAGAATCATGGAAAAGGTTTGAATGAGTTCAGTATCATGTTGGAAGTTATGTGAGGATGTTTCCATAAAGTTTGAAGTCAGTAGGTTGGAGTAAAATTGAAATGTATACTGCTTTTAATGTCAAGGCATTCAACGCACTGAGAAATCCTCTTTTTTATCTTGCTGTGTACAGCAATGATGCAGGTTTCAAACAACTCAGAATCATGTGGGAAGTTATGTGGATATGTTTCCATCAGGTTTGCAGTCAGTACTTGTGAGTAAAATGGAAATGATTACACTTTCAATGTAAATGCTTTCTATGCACTGAGATAACACCTTTTTTTTCTTTTTGAGCAGACTTATGGAAAAGGTTTCAATGAAGTCAGTATCATGTGGGAATTTATGTTAGGATGTATCCATAAAGTTTGCAGTCAGTAGATTGGAGTAAAGTTGAAATGTGTACTGCTTTTAATGTCAAAGCATTCAACGCACTGAGAAATCAACTTTGTTATCTTGATGTGCAGAGCAATGATGCAGCTTTCATACAACTTAGAATCATGAAGGAAGTTATGTGGATATGTTTCCATAAGGTTTGCAGTCAGTACTTGTGAATAAAATGGAAATGAATACACTTTCAATGCAAATGCATTGTATGCTCTGAGATAACAACTTTTTTGTCTTGTTGAGCAGACTCATGGAGAAGGTTTCAATGAAGTCAGTATCATGTGGGAAGTTATGTTTGGATGTTTTCATAAAGTTTGCAGTCAGTAGTTTGGAGTAAAATTGAAATGTATACTGCTTTTAATGTCAAAACATTCAACGCACTGAGAAGTCCTCTTTTTTATCTTGCTGTGTACAGCAATGATGCAGGTTTCTACCAACTCAGAATGATGTGGGCAGTTATGTGGATATGTTTCCATAAGGTTTGCAGTTAGTACTTCTGAGGAAAATGGAAATGAATACACTTTCAATGTACATGCATTGCATGCACTGAGAACAACATTTTTATCTTGTAGAGCAGAATCATGGAAAAGGTTTGAATGAACTCAGTATCATGTGGGAAGTTATGTGAGGATGTTTCCAGAAAGTTTGAAGTCAGTAGGTTGGAGTAAAATTGAAATGTATACTGCTTTTAATGTCAAGGCATTCAACGCACTGAGAAATCCTCTTTTTTATCTTGCTGTGTACAGCAATGATGCAGGTTTCAAACAACTCAGAATCATGTGGGAAGTTATGTGGATATGTTTCCATCAGGTTTGCAGTCAGTACTTGTGAGTAAAATGGAAATGATTACACTTTCAATGTAAATGCTTTCTATGCACTGAGATAACACCTTTTTTTTCTTTTTGAGCAGACTTATGGAAAAGGTTTCAATGAAGTCAGTATCATGTGGGAATTTATGTTAGGATGTATCCATAAAGTTTGCAGTCAGTAGATTGGAGTAAAGTTGAAATGTGTACTGCTTTTAATGTCAAAGCATTCAACGCACTGAGAAATCAACTTTGTTATCTTGATGTGCAGAGCAATGATGCAGCTTTCATACAACTTAGAATCATGAAGGAAGTTATGTGGATATGTTTCCATAAGGTTTGCAGTCAGTACTTGTGAATAAAATGGAAATGAATACACTTTCAATGCAAATGCATTGTATGCTCTGAGATAACAACTTTTTTGTCTTGTTGAGCAGACTCATGGAGAAGGTTTCAATGAAGTCAGTATCATGTGGGAAGTTATGTTTGGATGTTTTCATAAAGTTTGCAGTCAGTAGTTTGGAGTAAAATTGAAATGTATACTGCTTTTAATGTCAAAACATTCAACGCACTGAGAAGTCCTCTTTTTTATCTTGCTGTGTACAGCAATGATGCAGGTTTCTAACAACTCAGAATCATGTGGGAAGTTATGTGGATATGTTTCCATAAGTTTTGCAGTCAGTACTTGTGAGTAAAATGGAAATGAATACACTTTCAATGTAAATGAATTGTATGCTCTCAGATAACAACTTTTTTGTCTTGTTGAGCAGAGTCAAGAAAATGGTTTCAATGAACTCAGTATCATGTGGGAAGTTAAGTTATCATATTTCCATAAAGTTTGAAGTCAGTAGGTAGGAGTAAAATTGAAATGTATACTGCTTTTAATGTGAAAGCATTCAACGTGCTGAGAAAGCCACTTTTATATCTTGATGTGCACAGCAATGATGCAGGTTTCAAACAACTCAGAATCATGTGGTAAGTTATGTGGATATGTTTCCATAAGGTTTGCAGTCAGTACTTGTGAGTAAAATGGAAATGAATACACTTTCAATGTAAATGCATTGTATGCTCTGAGATAACAACTTTTTTGTCTTGTTGAGCAGAGCTATGGAAATGGTTTCAATGAAGTCAGTATCATGTGGGAAGTTATGTTTGGATGTTTCCATAAAGTTTGCAGTCAGTAGTTTGGAGTAAAATTGAAATGTATACTGCTTTTAATGTCAAAGCATTCAACGCACTGAGAAATCCTCTTTTTTATCTGGCTGTGTACAGCACTGATGCAGGTTTCTAACAACTCAGAATCATGTAGGTAGTTATATGGATATGTTTCCATAACTTTTGCAGTCAGTACTTGTGAGTAAAATGGAAATGAATACACTTTCAATGTAAATGCATTGTATGCTCTGAGATAAAAACTATTTTATCTTGTTGAGCAGAATCATGGAAAAGGTTTGAATGAACTCAGTATCATGTGGGAAGTTAAGTTAGGATGTTTCCATAAAGTTTGCAGTCAGTAGATTGGAGTAAAGTTGAAATGTATACTGCTTTTAATGTCGAAGCATTCAACACACTGAGAAATCAACTTTTTTATCTTGATGTGCAGAGCAATGATGCAGGTTTCATACAACTTAGAATCATGAAGGATGTTCTGTGGATATGTTTCCATAAGGTTTGCAGTCAGCACTTGTGAGTAAAATGGAAATGAATACACTTTCAATGTAAATGCATTGTATGCTCTGAGATAACAACTTTTTTGTCTTGTTGAGCAGAGTCCAGGAAATGGTTTCAATGAACTCAGTATCATGTGGGAAGTTAAGTGAGGATGTTTCCATAAAGTTTGAAGTCAGTAGGTTGGAGAAAAATTGAAATGTATAGTGCTTTTAATGTCAAAGCATTCAACGCACTGAGAATTCCTCTTTTTTATCTTGCTGTGTACAGCAATGATGCAGGTTTCTACCAACTCAGAATGATGTGGGCAGTTATGTGGATATGTTTCCATAAGTTTTGCAGTTAGTACTTCTGAGGAAAATGGAAATGAATACACTTTCAATGTACATGCATTGCATGCACTGAGAACAACATTTTTATCTTGTAGAGCAGAATCATGGAAAAGGTTTGATTGAATTCAGTATCATATTGGATGTTATGTGAGGATGTTTCCATAAAGTTTGAAGTCAGTAGGTTGGAGTAAAATTGAAATGTATACTGCTTTTAATGTCAAGGCATTCAACGCACTGAGAAATCCTCTTTTTTATCTTGCTGTGTACAGCAATGATGCAGGTTTCAAACAACTCAGAATCATGTGGGAAGTTATGTGGATATGTTTCCATCAGGTTTGCAGTCAGTACTTGTGAGTAAAATGGAAATGATTACACTTTCAATGTAAATGCTTTCTATGCACTGAGTTAACACCTTTTTTTTCTTGTTGAGCAGACTCATGGAAAAGGTTTCAATGAAGTCAGCATCATGTGGGAAGTTATGTTAGGATGTATCCATAAAGTTTGCAGTCAGTAGATTGGAGTAAAGTTGAAATGTGTTATGCTTTTAATGTCAAAGCATTCAACGCACTGAGAAATCAACTTTGTTATCTTGATGTGCAGAGCAATGATGCAGCTTTGATACAACTTAGAATCATGAAGGAAGTTCTGTGGATATGTTTCCATAAGGTTTGCAGTCAGTACTTGTAAATAAAATGGAAATGAATACACTTTCAATTCAAATGCATTGTATGCTCTGAGATAACAACTTTTTTGTCTTGTTGAGCAGACTCATGGAGAAGGTTTCAATGAAGTCAGTATCATGTGGGAAGTTATGTTTGGATGTTTTCATAAAGTTTGCAGTCAGTAGTTTGGAGTAAAATTGAAATGTATACTGCTTTTAATGTCAAAACATTCAACGCACTGAGAAGTCCTCTTTTTTATCTTGCTGTGTACAGCAATGATGCAGGTTTCTAACAACTCAGAATCATGTGGGAAGTTATGTGGATATGTTTCCATAAGTTTTGCAGTCAGTACTTGTGAGTAAAATGGAAATGAATACACTTTCAATGTAAATGAATTGTATGCTCTCAGATAACAACTTTTTTGTCTTGTTGAGCAGAGTCAAGAAAATGGTTTCAATGAACTCAGTATCATGTGGGAAGTTAAGTTATCATATTTCCATAAAGTTTGAAGTCAGTAGGTAGGAGTAAAATTGAAATGTATACTGCTTTTAATGTGAAAGCATTCAACGTGCTGAGAAAGCCACTTTTATATCTTGATGTGCACAGCAATGATGCAGGTTTCAAACAACTCAGAATCATGTGGTAAGTTATGTGGATATGTTTCCATAAGGTTTGCAGTCAGTACTTGTGAGTAAAATGGAAATGAATACACTTTCAATGTAAATGCATTGTATGCTCTGAGATAACAACTTTTTTGTCTTGTTGAGCAGAGCTATGGAAATGGTTTCAATGAAGTCAGTATCATGTGGGAAGTTATGTTTGGATGTTTCCATAAAGTTTGCAGTCAGTAGTTTGGAGTAAAATTGAAATGTATACTGCTTTTAATGTCAAAGCATTCAACGCACTGAGAAATCCTCTTTTTTATCTGGCTGTGTACAGCACTGATGCAGGTTTCTAACAACTCAGAATCATGTAGGTAGTTATATGGATATGTTTCCATAAGTTTTGAAGTCAGTACTTGTGAGTAAAATGGAAATGAATACACTTTCAATGTAAATGCATTGTATGCTCTGAGATAAAAACTATTTTATCTTGTTGAGCAGAATCATGGAAAAGGTTTGAATGAACTCAGTATCATGTGGGAAGTTAAGTTAGGATGTTTCCATAAAGTTTGCAGTCAGTAGATTGGAGTAAAGTTGAAATGTATACTGCTTTTAATGTCGAAGCATTCAACACACTGAGAAATCAACTTTTTTATCTTGATGTGCAGAGCAATGATGCAGGTTTCATACAACTTAGAATCATGAAGGATGTTCTGTGGATATGTTTCCATAAGGTTTGCAGTCAGCACTTGTGAGTAAAATGGAAATGAATACACTTTCAATGTAAATGCATTGTATGCTCAGAGATAACAACTTTTTTGTCTTGTTGAGCAGAGTCCAGGAAATGGTTTCAATGAACTCAGTATCATGTGGGAAGTTAAGTGAGGATGTTTCCATAAAGTTTGAAGTCAGTAGGTTGGAGAAAAATTGAAATGTATACTGCTTTTAATGTCAAAGCATTCAACGCACTGAGAAGTCCTCTTTTTTATCTTGCTGTGTACAGCAATGATGCAGGTTTCTACCAACTCAGAATGATGTGGGCAGTTATGTGGATATGTTTCCATAAGGTTTGCAGTAGTACTTTGAGGAAAATGGAAATGAATACACTTTCAATGTACATGCATTGCATGCACTGAGAACAACATTTTTATCTTGTAGAGCAGAATCATGGAAAAGGTTTGAATGAACTCAGTATCATGTGGGAAGTTATGTGAGGATGTTTCCAGAAAGTTTGAAGTCAGTAGGTTGGAGTAAAATTGAAATGTATACTGCTTTTAATGTCAAGGCATTCAACGCACTGAGAAATCCTCTTTTTTATCTTGCTGTGTACAGCAATGATGCAGGTTTCAAACAACTCAGAATCATGTGGGAAGTTATGTGGATATGTTTCCATCAGGTTTGCAGTCAGTACTTGTGAGTAAAATGGAAATGATTATACTTTCAATGTAAATGCTTTCAATGCACTGAGATAACACCTTTTTTTTCTTTTTGAGCAGACTCATGGAAAAGGTTTCAATGAAGTCAGTATCATGTGGGAAGTTATGTTAGGATGTATCCATCAAGTTTGCAGTCAGTAGATTGGAGTAAAGTTGAAATGTGTACTGCTTTTAATGTCAAAGCATTCAACGCACTGAGAAATCAACTTTGTTATCTTGATGTGCAGAGCAATGATGCAGCTTTGATACAACTTAGAATCATGAAGGAAGTTCTGTGGATATGTTTCCATAAGGTATGCAGTCAGTACTTGTAAATAAAATGGAAATGAATACACTTTCAATGCAAATGCATTGTATGCTCTGAGATAACAACTTTTTTGTCTTGTTGAGCAGACTCATGGAGAAGGTTTCAATGAAGTCAGTATCATGTGGGAAGTTATGTTTGGATGTTTTCATAAAGTTTGCAGTCAGTAGTTTGGAGTAAAATTGAAATGTATACTGCTTTTAATGTCAAAACATTCAACGCACTGAGAAGTCCTCTTTTTTATCTTGCTGTGTACAGCAATGATGCAGGTTTCTAACAACTCAGAATCATGTGGGAAGTTATGTGGATATGTTTCCATAAGTTTTGCAGTCAGTACTTGTGAGTAAAATGGAAATGAATACACTTTCAATGTAAATGCATTGTATGCTCTGAGATAACAACTTTTTTGTCTTGTTGAGCAGAGTCAAGGAAATGGTTTCAATGAACTCAGTATCATGTGGGAAGTTAAGTTATCATGTTTCCATAAAGTTTGAAGTCAGTAGGTAGGAGTAAAATTGAAATGTATACTGCTTTTAATGTGAAAGCATTCAACGTGCTGAGAAAGCCACTTTTTTATCTTGATGTGCACAGCAATGATGCAGGTTTCAAACAACTCAGAATCATGTGGTAAGTTATGTGGATATGTTTCCATAAGGTTTGCAGTCAGTATTTGTGAGTAAAATGGAAATGAATACACTTTCAATGTAAATGCATTGTATGCTCTGAGATAACAACTTTTTTGTCTTGTTGAGCAGAGCTATGGAAATGGTTTCAATGAAGTCAGTATCATGTGGGAAGTTATGTTTGGATGTTTCCATAAAGTTTGCAGTCAGTAGTTTGGAGTAAAATTGAAATGTATACTGCTTTTAATGTCAAAACATTCAACGCACTGAGAAATCCTCTTTTTTATCTGGCTGTGTACAGCACTGATGCAGGTTTCTAACAACTCAGAATCATGTAGGTAGTTATGTGGATATTTTTCCATAAGTTTTGCAGTCAGTACTTGTGAGTAAAATGGAAATGAATACACTTTCAATGTAAATGCATTGTATGCTCTGAGAACAACATTTTTATCTTGTAGAGCAGAATCATGGAAAAGGTTTGAATGAATTCAGTATCATGTTGGAAGTTATGTGAGGATGTTTCCATAAAGTTTGAAGTCAGTAGGTTGGAGTAAAATTGAAATGTATACTGCTTTTAATGTCAAGGCATTCAACGCACTGAGAAATCCTCTTTTTTATCTTGCTGTGTACAGCAATGATGCAGGTTTCAAACAACTCAGAATCATGTGGGAAGTTATGTGGATATGTTTCCATCAGGTTTGCAGTCAGTACTTGTGAGTAAAATGGAAATGATTACACTTTCAATGTAAATGCTTTCTATGCACTGAGATAACACCTTTTTTTTCTTTTTGAGCAGACTTATGGAAAAGGTTTCAATGAAGTCAGTATCATGTGGGAATTTATGTTTGGATGTATCCATAAAGTTTGCAGTCAGTAGTTTGGAGTAAAATTGAAATGTATACTGCTTTTAATGTCAAAACATTCAACGCACTGAGAAGTCCTCTTTTTTATCTTGCTGTGTACAGCAATGATGCAGGTTTCTAACAACTCAGAATCATGTGGGAAGTTATGTGGATATGTTTCCATAAGTTTTGCAGTCAGTACTTGTGAGTAAAATGGAAATGAATACACTTTCAATGTAAATGAATTGTATGCTCTCAGATAACAACTTTTTTGTCTTGTTGAGCAGAGTCAAGAAAATGGTTTCAATGAACTCAGTATCATGTGGGAAGTTAAGTTATCATATTTCCATAAAGTTTGAAGTCAGTAGGTAGGAGTAAAATTGAAATGTATACTGCTTTTAATGTGAAAGCATTCAACGTGCTGAGAAAGCCACTTTTATATCTTGATGTGCACAGCAATGATGCAGGTTTCAAACAACTCAGAATCATGTGGTAAGTTATGTGGATATGTTTCCATAAGGTTTGCAGTCAGTACTTGTGAGTAAAATGGAAATGAATACACTTTCAATGTAAATGCATTGTATGCTCTGAGATAACAACTTTTTTGTCTTGTTGAGCAGAGCTATGGAAATGGTTTCAATGAAGTCAGTATCATGTGGGAAGTTATGTTTGGATGTTTCCATAAAGTTTGCAGTCAGTAGTTTGGAGTAAAATTGAAATGTATACTGCTTTTAATGTCAAAGCATTCAACGCACTGAGAAATCCTCTTTTTTATCTGGCTGTGTACAGCACTGATGCAGGTTTCTAACAACTCAGAATCATGTAGGTAGT
Organism: Mobula birostris; assembly: GCF_030028105.1. Classification (NCBI taxonomy): domain Eukaryota; kingdom Metazoa; phylum Chordata; class Chondrichthyes; order Myliobatiformes; family Myliobatidae; genus Mobula; species Mobula birostris. The sequence goes on from NW_027278425.1 coordinate 87,251, forward strand.
TATATGGATATGTTTCCATAAGTTTTGAAGTCAGTACTTGTGAGTAAAATGGAAATGAATACACTTTCAATGTAAATGCATTGTATGCTCTGAGATAAAAACTATTTTATCTTGTTGAGCAGAATCATGGAAAAGGTTTGAATGAACTCAGTATCATGTGGGAAGTTAAGTTAGGATGTTTCCATAAAGTTTGCAGTCAGTAGATTGGAGTAAAGTTGAAATGTATACTGCTTTTAATGTCGAAGCATTCAACACACTGAGAAATCAACTTTTTTATCTTGATGTGCAGAGCAATGATGCAGGTTTCATACAACTTAGAATCATGAAGGATGTTCTGTGGATATGTTTCCATAAGGTTTGCAGTCAGCACTTGTGAGTAAAATGGAAATGAATACACTTTCAATGTAAATGCATTGTATGCTCTGAGATAACAACTTTTTTGTCTTGTTGAGCAGAGTCCAGGAAATGGTTTCAATGAACTCAGTATCATGTGGGAAGTTAAGTGAGGATGTTTCCATAAAGTTTGAAGTCAGTAGGTTGGAGAAAAATTGAAATGTATACTGCTTTTAATGTCAAAGCATTCAACGCACTGAGAAGTCCTCTTTTTTATCTTGCTGTGTACAGCAATGATGCAGGTTTCTACCAACTCAGAATGATGTGGGCAGTTATGTGGATATGTTTCCATAAGGTTTGCAGTTAGTACTTCTGAGGAAAATGGAAATGAATACACTTTCAATGTACATGCATTGCATGCACTGAGAACAACATTTTTATCTTGTAGAGCAGAATCATGGAAAAGGTTTGAATGAACTCAGTATCATGTGGGAAGTTATGTGAGGATGTTTCCAGAAAGTTTGAAGTCAGTAGGTTGGAGTAAAATTGAAATGTATACTGCTTTTAATGTCAAGGCATTCAACGCACTGAGAAATCCTCTTTTTTATCTTGCTGTGTACAGCAATGATGCAGGTTTCAAACAACTCAGAATCATGTGGGAAGTTATGTGGATATGTTTCCATCAGGTTTGCAGTCAGTACTTGTGAGTAAAATGGAAATGATTACACTTTCAATGTAAATGCTTTCTATGCACTGAGATAACACCTTTTTTTTCTTGTTGAGCAGACTCATGGAAAAGGTTTCAATGAAGTCAGTATCATGTGGGAAGTTATGTTAGGATGTATCCATAAAGTTTGCAGTCAGTAGATTGGAGTAAAGTTGAAATGTGTACTGCTTTTAATGTCAAAGCATTCAACGCACTGAGAAATCAACTTTGTTATCTTGATGTGCAGAGCAATAATGCAGCTTTGATAGAACTTAGAATCATGAAGGAAGTTCTGTGGATATGTTTCCATAAGGTTTGCAGTCAGTACTTGTAAATAAAATGGAAATGAATACACTTTCAATGCAAATGCATTGTATGCTCTGAGATAACAACTTTTTTGTCTTGTTGAGCAGACTCATGGAGAAGGTTTCAATGAAGTCAGTATCATGTGGGAAGTTATGTTTGGATGTTTTCATAAAGTTTGCAGTCAGTAGTTTGGAGTAAAATTGAAATGTATACTGCTTTTAATGTCAAAACATTCAACGCACTGAGAAGTCCTCTTTTTTATCTTGCTGTGTACAGCAATGATGCAGGTTTCTTAGAACTCAGAATCATGTGCGAAGTTATGTGGATATGTTTCCATAAGTTTTGCAGTCAGTACTTGTGAGTAAAATGGAAATGAATACACTTTCAATGTAAATGCATTGTATGCTCTGAGATAACAACTTTTTTGTCTTGTTGAGCAGAGTCAAGGAAATGGTTTCAATGAACTCAGTATCATGTGGGAAGTTAAGTTATCATGTTTCCATAAAGTTTGAAGTCAGTAGGTAGGAGTAAAATTGAAATGTATACTGCTTTTAATGTGAAAGCATTCAACGTGCTGAGAAAGCCACTTTTTTATCTTGATGTGCACAGCAATGATGCAGGTTTCAAACAACTCAGAATCATGTGGTAAGTTATGTGGATATGTTTCCATAAGGTTTGCAGTCAGTACTTGTGAGTAAAATGGAAATGAATACACTTTCAATGTAAATGCATTGTATGCTCTGAGTTAACAACTTTTTTGTCTTGTTGAGCAGAGCTATGGAAATGGTTTCAATGAAGTCAGTATCATGTGGGAAGTTATGTTTGGATGTTTCCATAAAGTTTGCAGTCAGTAGTTTGGAGTAAAATTGAAATGTATACTGCTTTTAATGTCAAAGCATTCAACGCACTGAGAAATCCTCTTTTTTATCTGGCTGTGTACAGCACTGATGCAGGTTTCTAACAACTCAGAATCATGTAGGTAGTTATGTGGATATGTTTCCATAAGTTTTGCAGTCAGTACTTGTGAGTAAAATGGAAATGAATACACTTTCAATGTAAATGCATTGTATGCTCTGAGATAAAAACTATTTTATCTTGTTGAGCAGAATCATGGAAAAGGTTTGAATGAACTCAGTATCATGTGGGAAGTTAAGTTAGGATGTTTCCATAAAGTTTGCAGTCAGTAGATTGGAGTAAAGTTGAAATGTATACTGCTTTTAATGTCGAAGCATTCAACACACTGAGAAATCAACTTTTTTATCTTGATGTGCAGAGCAATGATGCAGGTTTCATACAACTTAGAATCATGAAGGATGTTCTGTGGATATGTTTCCATAAGGTTTGCAGTCAGCACTTGTGAGTAAAATGGAAATGAATACACTTTCAATGTAAATGCATTGTATGCTCTGAGATAACAACTTTTTTGTCTTGTTGAGCAGAGTCCAGGAAATGGTTTCAATGAACTGAGTATCATGTGGGAAGTTACGTGAGGATGTTTCCATAAAGTTTGAAGTCAGTAGGTTGGAGAAAAATTGAAATGTATACTGCTTTTAATGTCAAAGCATTCAACGCACTGAGAAGTCCTCTTTTTTATCTTGCTGTGTACAGCAATGATGCAGGTTTCTAACAACTCAGAATCATGTGGGCAGTTATGTGGATATGTTTCCATAAGTTTTGCAGTCAGTACTTGTGAGTAAAATGGAAATGAATACACTTTCAATGTAAATGCATTGTATGCTCTGAGATAACAACTTTTTTGTCTTGTTGAGCAGCGTCCAGGAAATGGTTTCAATGAACTCAGTATCATGTGGGAAGTTAACTGAGGATGTTTCCATGAAGGTTGAAGTCAGTAGGTTGGAGTAAAATTGAAATGTATACTGCTTTTAATGTCAAAGCATTCAACGCACTGAGAAGTCCTCTTTTTTATCTTGCTGTGTACAGCAATGATGCAGGTTTCTACCAACTCAGAATCATGTGGGCAGTTATGTGGATATGTTTCCATAAGTTTTGCAGTTAGTACTTCTGAGGAAAATGGAAATGAATACACTTTCAATGTACATGCATTGCATGCACTGAGAACAACATTTTTATCTTGTAGAGCAGAATCATGGAAAAGGTTTGATTGAATTCAGTATCATGTTGGAAGTTATGTGAGGATGTTTCCATAAAGTTTGAAGTCAGTAGGTTGGAGTAAAATTGAAATGTATACTGCTTTTAATGTCAAGGCATTCAACGCACTGAGAAATCCTCTTTTTTATCTTGCTGTGTACAGCAATGATGCAGGTTTCAAACAACTCAGAATCATGTGGGAAGTTATGTGGATATGTTTCCATCAGGTTTGCAGTCAGTACTTGTGAGTAAAATGGAAATGATTACACTTTCAATGTAAATGCTTTCTATGCACTGAGATAACACCTTTTTTTTCTTGTTGAGCAGACTCATGGAAAAGGTTTCAATGAAGTCAGTATCATGTGGGAAGTTATGTTAGGATGTATCCATAAAGTTTGCAGTCAGTAGATTGGAGTAAAGTTGAAATGTGTACTGCTTTTAATGTCAAAGCATTCAACGCACTGAGAAATCAACTTTGTTATCTTGATGTGCAGAGCAATAATGCAGCTTTGATAGAACTTAGAATCATGAAGGAAGTTCTGTGGATATGTTTCCATAAGGTTTGCAGTCAGTACTTGTAAATAAAATGGAAATGAATACACTTTCAATGCAAATGCATTGTATGCTCTGAGATAACAACTTTTTTGTCTTGTTGAGCAGACTCATGGAGAAGGTTTCAATGAAGTCAGTATCATGTGGGAAGTTATGTTTGGATGTTTTCATAAAGTTTGCAGTCAGTACTTTGGAGTAAAATTGAAATGTATACTGCTTTTAATGTGAAAGCATTCAACGTGCTGAGAAAGCCACTTTTTTATCTTGATGTGCACAGCAACGATGCAGGTTTCAAACAACTCAGAATCATGTGGTAAGTTATGTGGATATGTTTCCATAAGGTTTGCAGTCAGTACTTGTGAGTAAAATGGAAATGAATACACTTTCAATGTAAATGCATTGTATGCTCTGAGATAACAACTTTTTTGTCTTGTTGAGCAGAGCTATGGAAATGGTTTCAATGAAGTCAGTATCATGTGGGAAGTTATGTTTGGATGTTTCCATAAAGTTTGCAGTCAGTAGTTTGGAGTAAAATTGAAATGTATACTGCTTTTAATGTCAAAGGATTCAACGCACTGAGAAATCCTCTTTTTTATCTGGCTGTGTACAGCACTGATGCAGGTTTCTAACAACTCAGAATCATGTAGGTAGTTATATGGATATGTTTCCATAAGTTTTGCAGTCAGTACTTGTGAGTAAAATGGAAATGAATACACTTTCAAAGTAAATGCATTGTATGCTCTGAGATAAAAAACTATTTTATCTTGTTGAGCAGAATCATGGAAAAGGTTTGAATGAACTCAGTATCATGTGGGAAGTTAAGTTAGGATGTTTCCATAAAGTTTGCAGTCAGTAGATTGGAGTAAAGTTGAAATGTATACTGCTTTAAATGTCGAAGCATTCAACACACTGAGAAATCAACTTTTTTATCTTGATGTGCAGAGCAATGATGCAGGTTTCATACAACTTAGAATCATGAAGGATGTTCTGTGGATATGTTTCCATAAGGTTTGCAGTCAGTACTTGTGAGTAAAATGGAAATGAATACACTTTCATTGTAAATGCATTGTATGCTCTGAGATAACAACTTTTTTGTCTTGTTGAGCAGAGTCCAGGAAATGGTTTCAATGAACTCAGTATCATGTGGGAAGTTAAGTGAGGATGTTTCCATAAAGTTTGAAGTCAGTAGGTTGGAGAAAAATTGAAATGTATACTGCTTTTAATGTCAAAGCATTCAACGCACTGAGAAGTCCTCTTTTTTATCTTGCTGTGTACAGCAATGATGCAGGTTTCTAACAACTCAGAATCATGTGGGCAGTTATGTGGATATGTTTCCATAAGTTTTGCAGTCAGTACTTGTGAGTAAAATGGAAATGAATACACTTTCAATGTAAATGCATTGTATGCTCTGAGATAACAACTTTTTTGTCTTGTTGAGCAGCGTCCAGGAAATGGTTTCAATGAACTCAGTATGATGTGGGAAGTTAACTGAGGATGTTTCCATAAAGTTTGAAGTCAGTAGGTTTGAGTAAAATTGAAATGTATACTGCTTTTAATGTCAAAGCATTCAACGCACTGAGAAGTCCTCTTTTTTATCTTGCTGTGTACAGCAATGATGCAGGTTTCTAACAACTCAGAATCATGTGGGAAGTTATGTGGATATGTTTCCATAAGTTTTGCAGTCAGTACTTGTGAGTAAAATGGAAATGAATACACTTTCAATGTAAATGCATTGTATGCTCTGAGATAACAACTTTTTTGTCTTGTTGAGCAGAGTCAAGGAAATGGTTTCAATGAACTCAGTATCATGTGGGAAGTTAAGTTATCATGTTTCCATAAAGTTTGAAGTCAGTAGGTAGGAGTAAAATTGAAATGTATACTGCTTTTAATGTGAAAGCATTCAACGTGCTGAGGAAGCCACTTTTTTATCTTGATGTGCACAGCAATGATGCAGGTTTCAAACAACTCAGAATCATGTGGTAAGTTATGTGGATATGTTTCCATAAGGTTTGCAGTCAGTACTTGTGAGTAAAATGGAAATGAATACACTTTCAATGTAAATGCATTGTATGCTCTGAGATAACAACTTTTTTGTCTTGTTGAGCAGAGCTATGGAAATGGTTTCAATGAACTCAGTATCATGTGGGAAGCTAAGTTATGATCTTTCCATAAAGTTTGCGGTCAGTAGATTGGAGTAAAGTTGAAATGTATACTGCTTTAAATGTCAAAGCATTCAACGCTCTGAGAAACCAACCTTTTTATCTTGATGTGCAGAGCAATAATGCAGGTTTCATACAACTTAGAATCATGAAGGAAGTTCTGTGGATATGTTTCCATAAGGTTTGCAGTTAGTACTTCTGAGGAAAATGGAAATGAATACACTTTCAATGTTCATGCATTGCATGCACTGAGAACAACATTTTTATCTTGTAGAGCAGAATCATGGAAAAGGTTTGAATGAACTCAGTATCATGTGGGAAGTTATGTGAGGATGTTTCCATAAAGTTTGAAGTCAGTAGGTTGGAGTAAAATTGAAATGTATGCTGCTTTTAATGTCAAGGCATTCAACGCACTGAGAAATCCTCTTTTTTATCTTGCTGTGTATAGCAATGATGCAGGTTTCAAACAACTCAGAATCATGTGGGAAGTTATGTGGATATGTTTCCATCAGGTTTGCAGTCAGTACTTGTGAGTAAAATGGAAATGATTATACTTTCAATGTAAATGCTTTCAATGCACTGAGATAACACCTTTTTTTTCTTTTTGAGCAGACTCATGGAAAAGGTTTCAATGAAGTCAGTATCATGTGGGAAGTTATGTTAGGATGTATCCATCAAGTTTGCAGTCAGTAGATTGGAGTAAAGTTGAAATGTGTACTGCTTTTAATGTCAAAGCATTCAACGCACTGAGAAATCAACTTTGTTATCTTGATGTGCAGAGGAATGATGCAGCTTTGATACAACTTAGAATCATGAAGGAAGTTCTGTGGATATGTTTCCATAAGGTATGCAGTCAGTACTTGTAAATAAAATGGAAATGAATACACTTTCAATGCAAATGCATTGTATGCTCTGAGATAACAACTTTTTTGTCTTGTTGAGCAGACTCATGGAGAAGGTTTCAATGAAGTCAGTATCATGTGGGAAGTTATGTTTGGATGTTTTCATAAAGTTTGCAGTCAGTAGTTTGGAGTAAAATTGAAATGTATACTGCTTTTAATGTCAAAACATTCAACGCACTGAGAAGTCCTCTTTTTTATCTTGCTGTGTACAGCAATGATGCAGGTTTCTAACAACTCAGAATCATGTGGGAAGTTATGTGGATATGTTTCCATAAGTTTTGCAGTCAGTACTTGTGAGTAAAATGGAAATGAATACACTTTCAATGTAAATGCATTGTATGCTCTGAGATAACAACTTTTTTGTCTTGTTGAGCAGAGTCAAGGAAATGGTTTCAATGAACTCAGTATCATGTGGGAAGTTAAGTTATCATGTTTCCATAAAGTTTGAAGTCAGTAGGTAGGAGTAAAATTGAAATGTATACTGCTTTTAATGTGAAAGCATTCAACGTGCTGAGAAAGCCACTTTTTTATCTTGATGTGCACAGCAATGATGCAGGTTTCAAACAACTCAGAATCATGTGGTAAGTTATGTGGATATGATTCCATAAGGTTTGCAGTCAGTATTTGTGAGTAAAATGGAAATGAATACACTTTCAATGTAAATGCATTGTATGCTCTGAGATAACAACTTTTTTGTCTTGTTGAGCAGAGCTATGGAAATGGTTTCAATGAAGTCAGTATCATGTGGGAAGTTATGTTTGGATGTTTCCATAAAGTTTGCAGTCAGTAGTTTGGAGTAAAATTGAAATGTATACTGCTTTTAATGTCAAAACATTCAACGCACTGAGAAATCCTCTTTTTTATCTGGCTGTGTACAGCACTGATGCAGGTTTCTAACAACTCAGAATCATGTAGGTAGTTATATGGATATGTTTCCATAAGTTTTGCAGTCAGTACTTGTGAGTAAAATGGAAATGAATACACTTTCAATGTAAATGCATTGTATGCTCTGAGATAAAAACTATTTTATCTTGTTGAGCAGAATCATGGAAAAGGTTTGAATGAACTCAGTATCATGTGGGAAGTTAAGTTAGGATGTTTGCATAAAGTTTGCAGTCAGTAGATTGGAGTAAAGTTGAAATGTATACTGCTTTAAATGTCAAAGCATTCAACGCTCTGAGAAAACAACTTTTTTATCTTGATGTGCAGAGGAATAATGCAGGTTTCATACAACTTAGAATCATGAAGGAAGTTCTGTGGATATGTTTCCATAAGGTTTGCAGTTAGTACTTCTGAGGAAAATGGAAATGAATACACTTTCAATGTACATGCATTGCATGCACTGAGAACAACATTTTTATCTTGTAGAGCAGAATCATGGAAAAGGTTTGAATGAGTTCAGTATCATGTTGGAAGTTATGTGAGGATGTTTCCATAAAGTTTGAAGTCAGTAGGTTGGAGTAAAATTGAAATGTATACTGCTTTTAATGTCAAGGCATTCAACGCACTGAGAAATCCTCTTTTTTATCTTGCTGTGTACAGCAATGATGCAGGTTTCAAACAACTCAGAATCATGTGGGAAGTTATGTGGATATGTTTCCATCAGGTTTGCAGTCAGTACTTGTGAGTAAAATGGAAATGATTACACTTTCAATGTAAATGCTTTCTATGCACTGAGATAACACCTTTTTTTTCTTTTTGAGCAGACTTATGGAAAAGGTTTCAATGAAGTCAGTATCATGTGGGAATTTATGTTAGGATGTATCCATAAAGTTTGCAGTCAGTAGATTGGAGTAAAGTTGAAATGTGTACTGCTTTTAATGTCAAAGCATTCAACGCACTGAGAAATCAACTTTGTTATCTTGATGTGCAGAGCAATGATGCAGCTTTCATACAACTTAGAATCATGAAGGAAGTTATGTGGATATGTTTCCATAAGGTTTGCAGTCAGTACTTGTGAATAAAATGGAAATGAATACACTTTCAATGCAAATGCATTGTATGCTCTGAAATAACAACTTTTTTGTCTTGTTGAGCAGACTCATGGAGAAGGTTTCAATGAAGTCAGTATCATGTGGGAAGTTATGTTTGGATGTTTTCATAAAGTTTGCAGTCAGTAGTTTGGAGTAAAATTGAAATGTATACTGCTTTTAATGTCAAAACATTCAACGCACTGAGAAGTCCTCTTTTTTATCTTGCTGTGTACAGCAATGATGCAGGTTTCTACCAACTCAGAATGATGTGGGCAGTTATGTGGATATGTTTCCATAAGGTTTGCAGTTAGTACTTCTGAGGAAAATGGAAATGAATACACTTTCAATGTACATGCATTGCATGCACTGAGAACAACATTTTTATCTTGTAGAGCAGAATCATGGAAAAGGTTTGAATGAACTCAGTATCATGTGGGAAGTTATGTGAGGATGTTTCCAGAAAGTTTGAAGTCAGTAGGTTGGAGTAAAATTGAAATGTATACTGCTTTTAATGTCAAGGCATTCAACGCACTGAGAAATCCTCTTTTTTATCTTGCTGTGTACAGCAATGATGCAGGTTTCAAACAACTCAGAATCATGTGGGAAGTTATGTGGATATGTTTCCATCAGGTTTGCAGTCAGTACTTGTGAGTAAAATGGAAATGATTACACTTTCAATGTAAATGCTTTCTATGCACTGAGATAACACCTTTTTTTTCTTTTTGAGCAGACTTATGGAAAAGGTTTCAATGAAGTCAGTATCATGTGGGAATTTATGTTAGGATGTATCCATAAAGTTTGCAGTCAGTAGATTGGAGTAAAGTTGAAATGTGTACTGCTTTTAATGTCAAAGCATTCAACGCACTGAGAAATCAACTTTGTTATCTTGATGTGCAGAGCAATGATGCAGCTTTCATACAACTTAGAATCATGAAGGAAGTTATGTGGATATGTTTCCATCAGGTTTGCAGTCAGTACTTGTGAATAAAATGGAAATGAATACACTTTCAATGCAAATGCATTGTATGCTCTGAGATAACAACTTTTTTGTCTTGTTGAGCAGACTCATGGAGAAGGTTTCAATGAAGTCAGTATCATGTGGGAAGTTATGTTTGGATGTTTTCATAAAGTTTGCAGTCAGTAGTTTGGAGTAAAATTGAAATGTATACTGCTTTTAATGTCAAAACATTCAACGCACTGAGAAGTCCTCTTTTTTATCTTGCTGTGTACAGCAATGATGCAGGTTTCTAACAACTCAGAATCATGTGGGAAGTTATGTGGATATGTTTCCATAAGTTTTGCAGTCAGTACTTGTGAGTAAAATGGAAATGAATACACTTTCAATGTAAATGAATTGTATGCTCTCAGATAACAACTTTTTTGTCTTGTTGAGCAGAGTCAAGAAAATGGTTTCAATGAACTCAGTATCATGTGGGAAGTTAAGTTATCATATTTCCATAAAGTTTGAAGTCAGTAGGTAGGAGTAAAATTGAAATGTATACTGCTTTTAATGTGAAAGCATTCAACGTGCTGAGAAAGCCACTTTTATATCTTGATGTGCACAGCAATGATGCAGGTTTCAAACAACTCAGAATCATGTGGTAAGTTATGTGGATATGTTTCCATAAGGTTTGCAGTCAGTACTTGTGAGTAAAATGGAAATGAATACACTTTCAATGTAAATGCATTGTATGCTCTGAGATAACAACTTTTTTGTCTTGTTGAGCAGAGCTATGGAAATGGTTTCAATGAAGTCAGTATCATGTGGGAAGTTATGTTTGGATGTTTCCATAAAGTTTGCAGTCAGTAGTTTGGAGTAAAATTGAAATGTATACTGCTTTTAATGTCAAAGCATTCAACGCACTGAGAAATCCTCTTTTTTATCTGGCTGTGTACAGCACTGATGCAGGTTTCTAACAACTCAGAATCATGTAGGTAGTTATATGGATATGTTTCCATAACTTTTGCAGTCAGTACTTGTGAGTAAAATGGAAATGAATACACTTTCAATGTAAATGCATTGTATGCTCTGAGATAAAAACTATTTTATCTTGTTGAGCAGAATCATGGAAAAGGTTTGAATGAACTCAGTATCATGTGGGAAGTTAAGTTAGGATGTTTCCATAAAGTTTGCAGTCAGTAGATTGGAGTAAAGTTGAAATGTATACTGCTTTTAATGTCGAAGCATTCAACACACTGAGAAATCAACTTTTTTATCTTGATGTGCAGAGCAATGATGCAGGTTTCATACAACTTAGAATCATGAAGGATGTTCTGTGGATATGTTTCCATAAGGTTTGCAGTCAGCACTTGTGAGTAAAATGGAAATGAATACACTTTCAATGTAAATGCATTGTATGCTCTGAGATAACAACTTTTTTGTCTTGTTGAGCAGAGTCCAGGAAATGGTTTCAATGAACTCAGTATCATGTGGGAAGTTAAGTGAGGATGTTTCCATAAAGTTTGAAGTCAGTAGGTTGGAGAAAAATTGAAATGTATAGTGCTTTTAATGTCAAAGCATTCAACGCACTGAGAATTCCTCTTTTTTATCTTGCTGTGTACAGCAATGATGCAGGTTTCTACCAACTCAGAATGATGTGGGCAGTTATGTGGATATGTTTCCATAAGTTTTGCAGTTAGTACTTCTGAGGAAAATGGAAATGAATACACTTTCAATGTACATGCATTGCATGCACTGAGAACAACATTTTTATCTTGTAGAGCAGAATCATGGAAAAGGTTTGATTGAATTCAGTATCATATTGGATGTTATGTGAGGATGTTTCCATAAAGTTTGAAGTCAGTAGGTTGGAGTAAAATTGAAATGTATACTGCTTTTAATGTCAAGGCATTCAACGCACTGAGAAATCCTCTTTTTTATCTTGCTGTGTACAGCAATGATGCAGGTTTCAAACAACTCAGAATCATGTGGGAAGTTATGTGGATATGTTTCCATCAGGTTTGCAGTCAGTACTTGTGAGTAAAATGGAAATGATTACACTTTCAATGTAAATGCTTTCTATGCACTGAGTTAACACCTTTTTTTTCTTGTTGAGCAGACTCATGGAAAAGGTTTCAATGAAGTCAGCATCATGTGGGAAGTTATGTTAGGATGTATCCATAAAGTTTGCAGTCAGTAGATTGGAGTAAAGTTGAAATGTGTTATGCTTTTAATGTCAAAGCATTCAACGCACTGAGAAATCAACTTTGTTATCTTGATGTGCAGAGCAATGATGCAGCTTTGATACAACTTAGAATCATGAAGGAAGTTCTGTGGATATGTTTCCATAAGGTTTGCAGTCAGTACTTGTAAATAAAATGGAAATGAATACACTTTCAATTCAAATGCATTGTATGCTCTGAGATAACAACTTTTTTGTCTTGTTGAGCAGACTCATGGAGAAGGTTTCAATGAAGTCAGTATCATGTGGGAAGTTATGTTTGGATGTTTTCATAAAGTTTGCAGTCAGTAGTTTGGAGTAAAATTGAAATGTATACTGCTTTTAATGTCAAAACATTCAACGCACTGAGAAGTCCTCTTTTTTATCTTGCTGTGTACAGCAATGATGCAGGTTTCTAACAACTCAGAATCATGTGGGAAGTTATGTGGATATGTTTCCATAAGTTTTGCAGTCAGTACTTGTGAGTAAAATGGAAATGAATACACTTTCAATGTAAATGAATTGTATGCTCTCAGATAACAACTTTTTTGTCTTGTTGAGCAGAGTCAAGAAAATGGTTTCAATGAACTCAGTATCATGTGGGAAGTTAAGTTATCATATTTCCATAAAGTTTGAAGTCAGTAGGTAGGAGTAAAATTGAAATGTATACTGCTTTTAATGTGAAAGCATTCAACGTGCTGAGAAAGCCACTTTTATATCTTGATGTGCACAGCAATGATGCAGGTTTCAAACAACTCAGAATCATGTGGTAAGTTATGTGGATATGTTTCCATAAGGTTTGCAGTCAGTACTTGTGAGTAAAATGGAAATGAATACACTTTCAATGTAAATGCATTGTATGCTCTGAGATAACAACTTTTTTGTCTTGTTGAGCAGAGCTATGGAAATGGTTTCAATGAAGTCAGTATCATGTGGGAAGTTATGTTTGGATGTTTCCATAAAGTTTGCAGTCAGTAGTTTGGAGTAAAATTGAAATGTATACTGCTTTTAATGTCAAAGCATTCAACGCACTGAGAAATCCTCTTTTTTATCTGGCTGTGTACAGCACTGATGCAGGTTTCTAACAACTCAGAATCATGTAGGTAGTTATATGGATATGTTTCCATAAGTTTTGAAGTCAGTACTTGTGAGTAAAATGGAAATGAATACACTTTCAATGTAAATGCATTGTATGCTCTGAGATAAAAACTATTTTATCTTGTTGAGCAGAATCATGGAAAAGGTTTGAATGAACTCAGTATCATGTGGGAAGTTAAGTTAGGATGTTTCCATAAAGTTTGCAGTCAGTAGATTGGAGTAAAGTTGAAATGTATACTGCTTTTAATGTCGAAGCATTCAACACACTGAGAAATCAACTTTTTTATCTTGATGTGCAGAGCAATGATGCAGGTTTCATACAACTTAGAATCATGAAGGATGTTCTGTGGATATGTTTCCATAAGGTTTGCAGTCAGCACTTGTGAGTAAAATGGAAATGAATACACTTTCAATGTAAATGCATTGTATGCTCAGAGATAACAACTTTTTTGTCTTGTTGAGCAGAGTCCAGGAAATGGTTTCAATGAACTCAGTATCATGTGGGAAGTTAAGTGAGGATGTTTCCATAAAGTTTGAAGTCAGTAGGTTGGAGAAAAATTGAAATGTATACTGCTTTTAATGTCAAAGCATTCAACGCACTGAGAAGTCCTCTTTTTTATCTTGCTGTGTACAGCAATGATGCAGGTTTCTACCAACTCAGAATGATGTGGGCAGTTATGTGGATATGTTTCCATAAGGTTTGCAGTTAGTACTTTGAGGAAAATGGAAATGAATACACTTTCAATGTACATGCATTGCATGCACTGAGAACAACATTTTTATCTTGTAGAGCAGAATCATGGAAAAGGTTTGAATGAACTCAGTATCATGTGGGAAGTTATGTGAGGATGTTTCCAGAAAGTTTGAAGTCAGTAGGTTGGAGTAAAATTGAAATGTATACTGCTTTTAATGTCAAGGCATTCAACGCACTGAGAAATCCTCTTTTTTATCTTGCTGTGTACAGCAATGATGCAGGTTTCAAACAACTCAGAATCATGTGGGAAGTTATGTGGATATGTTTCCATCAGGTTTGCAGTCAGTACTTGTGAGTAAAATGGAAATGATTATACTTTCAATGTAAATGCTTTCAATGCACTGAGATAACACCTTTTTTTTCTTTTTGAGCAGACTCATGGAAAAGGTTTCAATGAAGTCAGTATCATGTGGGAAGTTATGTTAGGATGTATCCATCAAGTTTGCAGTCAGTAGATTGGAGTAAAGTTGAAATGTGTACTGCTTTTAATGTCAAAGCATTCAACGCACTGAGAAATCAACTTTGTTATCTTGATGTGCAGAGCAATGATGCAGCTTTGATACAACTTAGAATCATGAAGGAAGTTCTGTGGATATGTTTCCATAAGGTATGCAGTCAGTACTTGTAAATAAAATGGAAATGAATACACTTTCAATGCAAATGCATTGTATGCTCTGAGATAACAACTTTTTTGTCTTGTTGAGCAGACTCATGGAGAAGGTTTCAATGAAGTCAGTATCATGTGGGAAGTTATGTTTGGATGTTTTCATAAAGTTTGCAGTCAGTAGTTTGGAGTAAAATTGAAATGTATACTGCTTTTAATGTCAAAACATTCAACGCACTGAGAAGTCCTCTTTTTTATCTTGCTGTGTACAGCAATGATGCAGGTTTCTAACAACTCAGAATCATGTGGGAAGTTATGTGGATATGTTTCCATAAGTTTTGCAGTCAGTACTTGTGAGTAAAATGGAAATGAATACACTTTCAATGTAAATGCATTGTATGCTCTGAGATAACAACTTTTTTGTCTTGTTGAGCAGAGTCAAGGAAATGGTTTCAATGAACTCAGTATCATGTGGGAAGTTAAGTTATCATGTTTCCATAAAGTTTGAAGTCAGTAGGTAGGAGTAAAATTGAAATGTATACTGCTTTTAATGTGAAAGCATTCAACGTGCTGAGAAAGCCACTTTTTTATCTTGATGTGCACAGCAATGATGCAGGTTTCAAACAACTCAGAATCATGTGGTAAGTTATGTGGATATGTTTCCATAAGGTTTGCAGTCAGTATTTGTGAGTAAAATGGAAATGAATACACTTTCAATGTAAATGCATTGTATGCTCTGAGATAACAACTTTTTTGTCTTGTTGAGCAGAGCTATGGAAATGGTTTCAATGAAGTCAGTATCATGTGGGAAGTTATGTTTGGATGTTTCCATAAAGTTTGCAGTCAGTAGTTTGGAGTAAAATTGAAATGTATACTGCTTTTAATGTCAAAACATTCAACGCACTGAGAAATCCTCTTTTTTATCTGGCTGTGTACAGCACTGATGCAGGTTTCTAACAACTCAGAATCATGTAGGTAGTTATGTGGATATTTTTCCATAAGTTTTGCAGTCAGTACTTGTGAGTAAAATGGAAATGAATACACTTTCAATGTAAATGCATTGTATGCTCTGAGAACAACATTTTTATCTTGTAGAGCAGAATCATGGAAAAGGTTTGAATGAATTCAGTATCATGTTGGAAGTTATGTGAGGATGTTTCCATAAAGTTTGAAGTCAGTAGGTTGGAGTAAAATTGAAATGTATACTGCTTTTAATGTCAAGGCATTCAACGCACTGAGAAATCCTCTTTTTTATCTTGCTGTGTACAGCAATGATGCAGGTTTCAAACAACTCAGAATCATGTGGGAAGTTATGTGGATATGTTTCCATCAGGTTTGCAGTCAGTACTTGTGAGTAAAATGGAAATGATTACACTTTCAATGTAAATGCTTTCTATGCACTGAGATAACACCTTTTTTTTCTTTTTGAGCAGACTTATGGAAAAGGTTTCAATGAAGTCAGTATCATGTGGGAATTTATGTTTGGATGTATCCATAAAGTTTGCAGTCAGTAGTTTGGAGTAAAATTGAAATGTATACTGCTTTTAATGTCAAAACATTCAACGCACTGAGAAGTCCTCTTTTTTATCTTGCTGTGTACAGCAATGATGCAGGTTTCTAACAACTCAGAATCATGTGGGAAGTTATGTGGATATGTTTCCATAAGTTTTGCAGTCAGTACTTGTGAGTAAAATGGAAATGAATACACTTTCAATGTAAATGAATTGTATGCTCTCAGATAACAACTTTTTTGTCTTGTTGAGCAGAGTCAAGAAAATGGTTTCAATGAACTCAGTATCATGTGGGAAGTTAAGTTATCATATTTCCATAAAGTTTGAAGTCAGTAGGTAGGAGTAAAATTGAAATGTATACTGCTTTTAATGTGAAAGCATTCAACGTGCTGAGAAAGCCACTTTTATATCTTGATGTGCACAGCAATGATGCAGGTTTCAAACAACTCAGAATCATGTGGTAAGTTATGTGGATATGTTTCCATAAGGTTTGCAGTCAGTACTTGTGAGTAAAATGGAAATGAATACACTTTCAATGTAAATGCATTGTATGCTCTGAGATAACAACTTTTTTGTCTTGTTGAGCAGAGCTATGGAAATGGTTTCAATGAAGTCAGTATCATGTGGGAAGTTATGTTTGGATGTTTCCATAAAGTTTGCAGTCAGTAGTTTGGAGTAAAATTGAAATGTATACTGCTTTTAATGTCAAAGCATTCAACGCACTGAGAAATCCTCTTTTTTATCTGGCTGTGTACAGCACTGATGCAGGTTTCTAACAACTCAGAATCATGTAGGTAGTTATATGGATATGTTTCCATAAGTTTTGAAGTCAGTACTTGTGAGTAAAATGGAAATGAATACACTTTCAATGTAAATGCATTGTATGCTCTGAGATAAAAACTATTTTATCTTGTTGAGCAGAATCATGGAAAAGGTTTGAATGAACTCAGTATCATGTGGGAAGTTAAGTTAGGATGTTTCCATAAAGTTTGCAGTCAGTAGATTGGAGTAAAGTTGAAATGTATACTGCTTTTAATGTCGAAGCATTCAACACACTGAGAAATCAACTTTTTTATCTTGATGTGCAGAGCAATGATGCAGGTTTCATACAACTTAGAATCATGAAGGATGTTCTGTGGATATGTTTCCATAAGGTTTGCAGTCAGCACTTGTGAGTAAAATGGAAATGAATACACTTTCAATGTAAATGCATTGTATGCTCTGAGATAACAACTTTTTTGTCTTGTTGAGCAGAGTCCAGGAAATGGTTTCAATGAACTCAGTATCATGTGGGAAGTTAAGTGAGGATGTTTCCATAAAGTTTGAAGTCAGTAGGTTGGAGAAAAATTGAAATGTATACTGCTTTTAATGTCAAAGCATTCAACGCACTGAGAAGTCCTCTTTTTTATCTTGCTGTGTACAGCAATGATGCAGGTTTCTACCAACTCAGAATGATGTGGGCAGTTATGTGGATATGTTTCCATAAGGTTTGCAGTTAGTACTTCTG
The DNA here is from genome assembly GCF_030028105.1 of Mobula birostris. Lineage (NCBI taxonomy): Eukaryota > Metazoa > Chordata > Chondrichthyes > Myliobatiformes > Myliobatidae > Mobula > Mobula birostris. Next base: position 104,926 of record NW_027278425.1, read on the forward strand.
AGGAAAATGGAAATGAATACACTTTCAATGTACATGCATTGCATGCACTGAGAACAACATTTTTATCTTGTAGAGCAGAATCATGGAAAAGGTTTGAATGAACTCAGTATCATGTGGGAAGTTATGTGAGGATGTTTCCAGAAAGTTTGAAGTCAGTAGGTTGGAGTAAAATTGAAATGTATACTGCTTTTAATGTCAAGGCATTCAACGCACTGAGAAATCCTCTTTTTTATCTTGCTGTGTACAGCAATGATGCAGGTTTCAAACAACTCAGAATCATGTGGGAAGTTATGTGGATATGTTTCCATCAGGTTTGCAGTCAGTACTTGTGAGTAAAATGGAAATGATTACACTTTCAATGTAAATGCTTTCAATGCACTGAGATAACACCTTTTTTTTCTTTTTGAGCAGACTCATGGAAAAGGTTTCAATGAAGTCAGTATCATGTGGGAAGTTATGTTAGGATGTATCCATCAAGTTTGCAGTCAGTAGATTGGAGTAAAGTTGAAATGTGTACTGCTTTTAATGTCAAAGCATTCAACGCACTGAGAAATCAACTTTGTTATCTTGATGTGCAGAGCAATGATGCAGCTTTGATACAACTTAGAATCATGAAGGAAGTTCTGTGGATATGTTTCCATAAGGTATGCAGTCAGTACTTGTAAATAAAATGGAAATGAATACACTTTCAATGCAAATGCATTGTATGCTCTGAGATAACAACTTTTTTGTCTTGTTGAGCAGACTCATGGAGAAGGTTTCAATGAAGTCAGTATCATGTGGGAAGTTATGTTTGGATGTTTTCATAAAGTTTGCAGTCAGTAGTTTGGAGTAAAATTGAAATGTATACTGCTTTTAATGTCAAAACATTCAACGCACTGAGAAGTCCTCTTTTTTATCTTGCTGTGTACAGCAATGATGCAGGTTTCTAACAACTCAGAATCATGTGGGAAGTTATGTGGATATGTTTCCATAAGTTTTGCAGTCAGTACTTGTGAGTAAAATGGAAATGAATACACTTTCAATGTAAATGCATTGTATGCTCTGAGATAACAACTTTTTTGTCTTGTTGAGCAGAGTCAAGGAAATGGTTTCAATGAACTCAGTATCATGTGGGAAGTTAAGTTATCATGTTTCCATAAAGTTTGAAGTCAGTAGGTAGGAGTAAAATTGAAATGTATACTGCTTTTAATGTGAAAGCATTCAACGTGCTGAGAAAGCCACTTTTTTATCTTGATGTGCACAGCAATGATGCAGGTTTCAAACAACTCAGAATCATGTGGTAAGTTATGTGGATATGTTTCCATAAGGTTTGCAGTCAGTATTTGTGAGTAAAATGGAAATGAATACACTTTCAATGTAAATGCATTGTATGCTCTGAGATAACAACTTTTTTGTCTTGTTGAGCAGAGCTATGGAAATGGTTTCAATGAAGTCAGTATCATGTGGGAAGTTATGTTTGGATGTTTCCATAAAGTTTGCAGTCAGTAGTTTGGAGTAAAATTGAAATGTATACTGCTTTTAATGTCAAAACATTCAACGCACTGAGAAATCCTCTTTTTTATCTGGCTGTGTACAGCACTGATGCAGGTTTCTAACAACTCAGAATCATGTAGGTAGTTATGTGGATATTTTTCCATAAGTTTTGCAGTCAGTACTTGTGAGTAAAATGGAAATGAATACACTTTCAATGTAAATGCATTGTATGCTCTGAGAACAACATTTTTATCTTGTAGAGCAGAATCATGGAAAAGGTTTGAATGAATTCAGTATCATGTTGGAAGTTATGTGAGGATGTTTCCATAAAGTTTGAAGTCAGTAGGTTGGAGTAAAATTGAAATGTATACTGCTTTTAATGTCAAGGCATTCAACGCACTGAGAAATCCTCTTTTTTATCTTGCTGTGTACAGCAATGATGCAGGTTTCAAACAACTCAGAATCATGTGGGAAGTTATGTGGATATGTTTCCATCAGGTTTGCAGTCAGTACTTGTGAGTAAAATGGAAATGATTACACTTTCAATGTAAATGCTTTCTATGCACTGAGATAACACCTTTTTTTTCTTTTTGAGCAGACTTATGGAAAAGGTTTCAATGAAGTCAGTATCATGTGGGAATTTATGTTAGGATGTATCCATAAAGTTTGCAGTCAGTAGATTGGAGTAAAGTTGAAATGTGTACTGCTTTTAATGTCAAAGCATTCAACGCACTGAGAAATCAACTTTGTTATCTTGATGTGCAGAGCAATGATGCAGCTTTCATACAACTTAGAATCATGAAGGAAGTTATGTGGATATGTTTCCATAAGGTTTGCAGTGAGTACTTGTGAATAAAATGGAAATGAATACACTTTCAATGCAAATGCATTGTATGCTCTGAGATAACAACTTTCTTGTCTTGTTGAGCAGACTCATGGAGAAGGTTTCAATGAAGTCAGTATCATGTGGGAAGTTATGTTTGGATGTTTTCATAAAGTTTGCAGTCAGTAGCTTGGAGTAAAATTGAAATGTATACTGCTTTTAATGTCAAAACATTCAACGCACTGAGAAGTCCTCTTTTTTATCTTGCTGTGTACAGCAATGATGCAGGTTTCTAACAACTCAGAATCATGTGGGAAGTTATGTGGATATGTTTCCATAAGTTTTGCAGTCAGTACTTGTGAGTAAAATGGAAATGAATACACTTTCAATGTAAATGAATTGTATGCTCTCAGATAACAACTTTTTTGTCTTGTTGAGCAGAGTCAAGAAAATGGTTTCAATGAACTCAGTATCATGTGGGAAGTTAAGTTATCATATTTCCATAAAGTTTGAAGTCAGTAGGTAGGAGTAAAATTGAAATGTATACTGCTTTTAATGTGAAAGCATTCAACGTGCTGAGAAAGCCACTTTTATATCTTGATGTGCACAGCAATGATGCAGGTTTCAAACAACTCAGAATCATGTGGTAAGTTATGTGGATATGTTTCCATAAGGTTTGCAGTCAGTACTTGTGAGTAAAATGGAAATGAATACACTTTCAATGTAAATGCATTGTATGCTCTGAGATAACAACTTTTTTGTCTTGTTGAGCAGAGCTATGGAAATGGTTTCAATGAAGTCAGTATCATGTGGGAAGTTATGTTTGGATGTTTCCATAAAGTTTGCAGTCAGTAGTTTGGAGTAAAATTGAAATGTATACTGCTTTTAATGTCAAAGCATTCAACGCACTGAGAAATCCTCTTTTTTATCTGGCTGTGTACAGCACTGATGCAGGTTTCTAACAACTCAGAATCATGTAGGTAGTTATATGGATATGTTTCCATAAGTTTTGCAGTCAGTACTTGTGAGTAAAATGGAAATGAATACACTTTCAATGTAAATGCATTGTATGCTCTGAGATAAAAACTATTTTATCTTGTTGAGCAGAATCATGGAAAAGGTTTGAATGAACTCAGTATCATGTGGGAAGTTAAGTTAGGATGTTTCCATAAAGTTTGCAGTCAGTAGATTGGAGTAAAGTTGAAATGTATACTGCTTTTAATGTCGAAGCATTCAACACACTGAGAAATCAACTTTTTTATCTTGATGTGCAGAGCAATGATGCAGGTTTCATACAACTTAGAATCATGAAGGATGTTCTGTGGATATGTTTCCATAAGGTTTGCAGTCAGCACTTGTGAGTAAAATGGAAATGAATACACTTTCAATGTAAATGCATTGTATGCTCTGAGATAACAACTTTTTTGTCTTGTTGAGCAGAGTCCAGGAAATGGTTTCAATGAACTCAGTATCATGTGGGAAGTTAAGTGAGGATGTTTCCATAAAGTTTGAAGTCAGTAGGTTGGAGAAAAATTGAAATGTATAGTGCTTTTAATGTCAAAGCATTCAACGCACTGAGAAGTCCTCTTTTTTATCTTGCTGTGTACAGCAATGATGCAGGTTTCTACCAACTCAGAATGATGTGGGCAGTTATGTGGATATGTTTCCATAAGTTTTGCAGTTAGTACTTCTGAGGAAAATGGAAATGAATACACTTTCAATGTACATGCATTGCATGCACTGAGAACAACATTTTTATCTTGTAGAGCAGAATCATGGAAAAGGTTTGATTGAATTCAGTATCATATTGGAAGTTATGTGAGGATGTTTCCATAAAGTTTGAAGTCAGTAGGTTGGAGTAAAATTGAAATGTATACTGCTTTTAATGTCAAGGCATTCAACGCACTGAGAAATCCTCTGTTTTATCTTGCTGTGTACAGCAATGATGCAGGTTTCAAACAACTCAGAATCATGTGGGAAGTTATGTGGATATGTTTCCATCAGGTTTGCAGTCAGTACTTGTGAGTAAAATGGAAATGATTACACTTTCAATGTAAATGCTTTCTATGCACTGAGATAACACCTTTTTTTTCTTGTTGAGCAGACTCATGGAAAAGGTTTCAATGAAGTCAGTATCATGTGGGAAGTTATGTTAGGATGTATCCATAAAGTTTGCAATCAGTAGATTGGAGTAAAGTTGAAATGTGTTATGCTTTTAATGTCAAAGCATTCAACGCACTGAGAAATCAACTTTGTTATCTTGATGTGCAGAGCAATGATGCAGCTTTCATACAACTTAGAATCATGAAGGAAGTTCTGTGGATATGTTTCCATAAGGTTTGCATTCAGTACTTGTAAATAAAATGGAAATGAATACACTTTCAATGCAAATGCATTGTATGCTCTGAGATAACAACTTTTTTGTCTTGTTGAGCAGACTCATGGAGAAGGTTTCAATGAAGTCAGTATCATGTGGGAAGTTATGTTTGGATGTTTTCATAAAGTTTGCAGTCAGTAGTTTGGAGTAAAATTGAAATGTATACTGCTTTTAATGTCAAAACATTCAACGCACTGAGAAGTCCTCTTTTTTATCTTGCTGTGTACAGCAATGATGCAGGTTTCTAACAACTCAGAATCATGTGGGAAGTTATGTGGATATGTTTCCATAAGTTTTGCAGTCAGTACTTGTGAGTAAAATGGAAATGAATACACTTTCAATGTAAATGAATTGTATGCTCTCAGATAACAACTTTTTTGTCTTGTTGAGCAGAGTCAAGAAAATGGTTTCAATGAACTCAGTATCATGTGGGAAGTTAAGTTATCATATTTCCATAAAGTTTGAAGTCAGTAGGTAGGAGTAAAATTGAAATGTATACTGCTTTTAATGTGAAAGCATTCAACGTGCTGAGAAAGCCACTTTTATATCTTGATGTGCACAGCAATGATGCAGGTTTCAAACAACTCAGAATCATGTGGTAAGTTATGTGGATATGTTTCCATAAGGTTTGCAGTCAGTACTTGTGAGTAAAATGGAAATGAATACACTTTCAATGTAAATGCATTGTATGCTCTGAGATAACAACTTTTTTGTCTTGTTGAGCAGAGCTATGGAAATGGTTTCAATGAAGTCAGTATCATGTGGGAAGTTATGTTTGGATGTTTCCATAAAGTTTGTAGTCAGTAGTTTGGAGTAAAATTGAAATGTATACTGCTTTTAATGTCAAAGCATTCAACGCACTGAGAAATCCTCTTTTTTATCTGGCTGTGTACAGCACTGATGCAGGTTTCTAACAACTCAGAATCATGTAGGTAGTTATATGGATATGTTTCCATAAGTTTTGAAGTCAGTACTTGTGAGTAAAATGGAAATGAATACACTTTCAATGTAAATGCATTGTATGCTCTGAGATAAAAACTATTTTATCTTGTTGAGCAGAATCATGGAAAAGGTTTGAATGAACTCAGTATCATGTGGGAAGTTAAGTTAGGATGTTTCCATAAAGTTTGCAGTCAGTAGATTGGAGTAAAGTTGAAATGTATACTGCTTTTAATGTCGAAGCATTCAACACACTGAGAAATCAACTTTTTTATCTTGATGTGCAGAGCAATGATGCAGGTTTCATACAACTTAGAATCATGAAGGATGTTCTGTGGATATGTTTCCATAAGGTTTGCAGTCAGCACTTGTGAGTAAAATGGAAATGAATACACTTTCAATGTAAATGCATTGTATGCTCTGAGATAACAACTTTTTTGTCTTGTTGAGCAGAGTCCAGGAAATGGTTTCAATGAACTCAGTATCATGTGGGAAGTTAAGTGAGGATGTTTCCATAAAGTTTGAAGTCAGTAGGTTGGAGAAAAATTGAAATGTATACTGCTTTTAATGTCAAAGCATTCAACGCACTGAGAAGTCCTCTTTTTTATCTTGCTGTGTACAGCAATGATGCAGGTTTCTACCAACTCAGAATGATGTGGGCAGTTATGTGGATATGTTTCCATAAGGTTTGCAGTTAGTACTTTGAGGAAAATGGAAATGAATACACTTTCAATGTACATGCATTGCATGCACTGAGAACAACATTTTTATCTTGTAGAGCAGAATCATGGAAAAGGTTTGAATGAACTCAGTATCATGTGGGAAGTTATGTGAGGATGTTTCCAGAAAGTTTGAAGTCAGTAGGTTGGAGTAAAATTGAAATGTATACTGCTTTTAATGTCAAGGCATTCAACGCACTGAGAAATCCTCTTTTTTATCTGGCTGTGTACAGCACTGATGCAGGTTTCTAACAACTCAGAATCATGTAGGTAGTTATGTGGATATTTTTCCATAAGTTTTGCAGTCAGTACTTGTGAGTAAAATGGAAATGAATACACTTTCAATGTAAATGCATTGTATGCTCTGAGAACAACATTTTTATCTTGTAGAGCAGAATCATGGAAAAGGTTTGAATGAATTCAGTATCATGTTGGAAGTTATGTGAGGATGTTTCCATAAAGTTTGAAGTCAGTAGGTTGGAGTAAAATTGAAATGTATACTGCTTTTAATGTCAAGGCATTCAACGCACTGAGAAATCCTCTTTTTTATCTTGCTGTGTACAGCAATGATGCAGGTTTCAAACAACTCAGAATCATGTGGGAAGTTATGTGGATATGTTTCCATCAGGTTTGCAGTCAGTACTTGTGAGTAAAATGGAAATGATTACACTTTCAATGTAAATGCTTTCTATGCACTGAGATAACACCTTTTTTTTCTTTTTGAGCAGACTTATGGAAAAGGTTTCAATGAAGTCAGTATCATGTGGGAATTTATGTTAGGATGTATCCATAAAGTTTGCAGTCAGTAGATTGGAGTAAAGTTGAAATGTGTACTGCTTTTAATGTCAAAGCATTCAACGCACTGAGAAATCAACTTTGTTATCTTGATGTGCAGAGCAATGATGCAGCTTTCATACAACTTAGAATCATGAAGGAAGTTATGTGGATATGTTTCCATAAGGTTTGCAGTGAGTACTTGTGAATAAAATGGAAATGAATACACTTTCAATGCAAATGCATTGTATGCTCTGAGATAACAACTTTCTTGTCTTGTTGAGCAGACTCATGGAGAAGGTTTCAATGAAGTCAGTATCATGTGGGAAGTTATGTTTGGATGTTTTCATAAAGTTTGCAGTCAGTAGCTTGGAGTAAAATTGAAATGTATACTGCTTTTAATGTCAAAACATTCAACGCACTGAGAAGTCCTCTTTTTTATCTTGCTGTGTACAGCAATGATGCAGGTTTCTAACAACTCAGAATCATGTGGGAAGTTATGTGGATATGTTTCCATAAGTTTTGCAGTCAGTACTTGTGAGTAAAATGGAAATGAATACACTTTCAATGTAAATGAATTGTATGCTCTCAGATAACAACTTTTTTGTCTTGTTGAGCAGAGTCAAGAAAATGGTTTCAATGAACTCAGTATCATGTGGGAAGTTAAGTTATCATATTTCCATAAAGTTTGAAGTCAGTAGGTAGGAGTAAAATTGAAATGTATACTGCTTTTAATGTGAAAGCATTCAACGTGCTGAGAAAGCCACTTTTATATCTTGATGTGCACAGCAATGATGCAGGTTTCAAACAACTCAGAATCATGTGGTAAGTTATGTGGATATGTTTCCATAAGGTTTGCAGTCAGTACTTGTGAGTAAAATGGAAATGAATACACTTTCAATGTAAATGCATTGTATGCTCTGAGATAACAACTTTTTTGTCTTGTTGAGCAGAGCTATGGAAAAGGTTTCAATGAAGTCAGTATCATGTGGGAATTTATGTTAGGATGTATCCATAAAGTTTGCAGTCAGTAGATTGGAGTAAAGTTGAAATGTGTACTGCTTTTAATGTCAAAGCATTCAACGCACTGAGAAATCAACTTTGTTATCTTGATGTGCAGAGCAATGATGCAGCTTTCATACAACTTAGAATCATGAAGGAAGTTATGTGGATATGTTTCCATAAGGTTTGCAGTGAGTACTTGTGAATAAAATGGAAATGAATACACTTTCAATGCAAATGCATTGTATGCTCTGAGATAACAACTTTCTTGTCTTGTTGAGCAGACTCATGGAGAAGGTTTCAATGAAGTCAGTATCATGTGGGAAGTTATGTTTGGATGTTTTCATAAAGTTTGCAGTCAGTAGCTTGGAGTAAAATTGAAATGTATACTGCTTTTAATGTCAAAACATTCAACGCACTGAGAAGTCCTCTTTTTTATCTTGCTGTGTACAGCAATGATGCAGGTTTCTAACAACTCAGAATCATGTGGGAAGTTATGTGGATATGTTTCCATAAGTTTTGCAGTCAGTACTTGTGAGTAAAATGGAAATGAATACACTTTCAATGTAAATGAATTGTATGCTCTCAGATAACAACTTTTTTGTCTTGTTGAGCAGAGTCAAGAAAATGGTTTCAATGAACTCAGTATCATGTGGGAAGTTAAGTTATCATATTTCCATAAAGTTTGAAGTCAGTAGGTAGGAGTAAAATTGAAATGTATACTGCTTTTAATGTGAAAGCATTCAACGTGCTGAGAAAGCCACTTTTATATCTTGATGTGCACAGCAATGATGCAGGTTTCAAACAACTCAGAATCATGTGGTAAGTTATGTGGATATGTTTCCATAAGGTTTGCAGTCAGTACTTGTGAGTAAAATGGAAATGAATACACTTTCAATGTAAATGCATTGTATGCTCTGAGATAACAACTTTTTTGTCTTGTTGAGCAGAGCTATGGAAATGGTTTCAATGAAGTCAGTATCATGTGGGAAGTTATGTTTGGATGTTTCCATAAAGTTTGCAGTCAGTAGTTTGGAGTAAAATTGAAATGTATACTGCTTTTAATGTCAAAGCATTCAACGCACTGAGAAATCCTCTTTTTTATCTGGCTGTGTACAGCACTGATGCAGGTTTCTAACAACTCAGAATCATGTAGGTAGTTATATGGATATGTTTCCATAAGTTTTGCAGTCAGTACTTGTGAGTAAAATGGAAATGAATACACTTTCAATGTAAATGCATTGTATGCTCTGAGATAAAAACTATTTTATCTTGTTGAGCAGAATCATGGAAAAGGTTTGAATGAACTCAGTATCATGTGGGAAGTTAAGTTAGGATGTTTCCATAAAGTTTGCAGTCAGTAGATTGGAGTAAAGTTGAAATGTATACTGCTTTTAATGTCGAAGCATTCAACACACTGAGAAATCAACTTTTTTATCTTGATGTGCAGAGCAATGATGCAGGTTTCATACAACTTAGAATCATGAAGGATGTTCTGTGGATATGTTTCCATAAGGTTTGCAGTCAGCACTTGTGAGTAAAATGGAAATGAATACACTTTCAATGTAAATGCATTGTATGCTCTGAGATAACAACTTTTTTGTCTTGTTGAGCAGAGTCCAGGAAATGGTTTCAATGAACTCAGTATCATGTGGGAAGTTAAGTGAGGATGTTTCCATAAAGTTTGAAGTCAGTAGGTTGGAGAAAAATTGAAATGTATAGTGCTTTTAATGTCAAAGCATTCAACGCACTGAGAAGTCCTCTTTTTTATCTTGCTGTGTACAGCAATGATGCAGGTTTCTACCAACTCAGAATGATGTGGGCAGTTATGTGGATATGTTTCCATAAGTTTTGCAGTTAGTACTTCTGAGGAAAATGGAAATGAATACACTTTCAATGTACATGCATTGCATGCACTGAGAACAACATTTTTATCTTGTAGAGCAGAATCATGGAAAAGGTTTGATTGAATTCAGTATCATATTGGAAGTTATGTGAGGATGTTTCCATAAAGTTTGAAGTCAGTAGGTTGGAGTAAAATTGAAATGTATACTGCTTTTAATGTCAAGGCATTCAACGCACTGAGAAATCCTCTGTTTTATCTTGCTGTGTACAGCAATGATGCAGGTTTCAAACAACTCAGAATCATGTGGGAAGTTATGTGGATATGTTTCCATCAGGTTTGCAGTCAGTACTTGTGAGTAAAATGGAAATGATTACACTTTCAATGTAAATGCTTTCTATGCACTGAGATAACACCTTTTTTTTCTTGTTGAGCAGACTCATGGAAAAGGTTTCAATGAAGTCAGTATCATGTGGGAAGTTATGTTAGGATGTATCCATAAAGTTTGCAGTCAGTAGATTGGAGTAAAGTTGAAATGTGTTATGCTTTTAATGTCAAAGCATTCAACGCACTGAGAAATCAACTTTGTTATCTTGATGTGCAGAGCAATGATGCAGCTTTGATACAACTTAGAATCATGAAGGAAGTTCTGTGGATATGTTTCCATAAGGTTTGCATTCAGTACTTGTAAATAAAATGGAAATGAATACACTTTCAATGCAAATGCATTGTATGCTCTGAGATAACAACTTTTTTGTCTTGTTGAGCAGACTCATGGAGAAGGTTTCAATGAAGTCAGTATCATGTGGGAAGTTATGTTTGGATGTTTTCATAAAGTTTGCAGTCAGTAGTTTGGAGTAAAATTGAAATGTATACTGCTTTTAATGTCAAAACATTCAACGCACTGAGAAGTCCTCTTTTTTATCTTGCTGTGTACAGCAATGATGCAGGTTTCTAACAACTCAGAATCATGTGGGAAGTTATGTGGATATGTTTCCATAAGTTTTGCAGTCAGTACTTGTGAGTAAAATGGAAATGAATACACTTTCAATGTAAATGAATTGTATGCTCTCAGATAACAACTTTTTTGTCTTGTTGAGCAGAGTCAAGAAAATGGTTTCAATGAACTCAGTATCATGTGGGAAGTTAAGTTATCATATTTCCATAAAGTTTGAAGTCAGTAGGTAGGAGTAAAATTGAAATGTATACTGCTTTTAATGTGAAAGCATTCAACGTGCTGAGAAAGCCACTTTTATATCTTGATGTGCACAGCAATGATGCAGGTTTCAAACAACTCAGAATCATGTGGTAAGTTATGTGGATATGTTTCCATAAGGTTTGCAGTCAGTACTTGTGAGTAAAATGGAAATGAATACACTTTCAATGTAAATGCATTGTATGCTCTGAGATAACAACTTTTTTGTCTTGTTGAGCAGAGCTATGGAAATGGTTTCAATGAAGTCAGTATCATGTGGGAAGTTATGTTTGGATGTTTCCATAAAGTTTGTAGTCAGTAGTTTGGAGTAAAATTGAAATGTATACTGCTTTTAATGTCAAAGCATTCAACGCACTGAGAAATCCTCTTTTTTATCTGGCTGTGTACAGCACTGATGCAGGTTTCTAACAACTCAGAATCATGTAGGTAGTTATATGGATATGTTTCCATAAGTTTTGAAGTCAGTACTTGTGAGTAAAATGGAAATGAATACACTTTCAATGTAAATGCATTGTATGCTCTGAGATAAAAACTATTTTATCTTGTTGAGCAGAATCATGGAAAAGGTTTGAATGAACTCAGTATCATGTGGGAAGTTAAGTTAGGATGTTTCCATAAAGTTTGCAGTCAGTAGATTGGAGTAAAGTTGAAATGTATACTGCTTTTAATGTCGAAGCATTCAACACACTGAGAAATCAACTTTTTTATCTTGATGTGCAGAGCAATGATGCAGGTTTCATACAACTTAGAATCATGAAGGATGTTCTGTGGATATGTTTCCATAAGGTTTGCAGTTAGTACTTTGAGAAAAATGGAAATGAATACACTTTCAATGTACATGCATTGCATGCACTGAGAACAACATTTTTATCTTGTAGAGCAGAATCATGGAAAAGGTTTGAATGAACTCAGTATCATGTGGGAAGTTATGTGAGGATGTTTCCAGAAAGTTTGAAGTCAGTAGGTTGGAGTAAAATTGAAATGTATACTGCTTTTAATGTCAAGGCATTCAACGCACTGAGAAATCCTCTTTTTTATCTTGCTGTGTACAGCAATGATGCAGGTTTCAAACAACTCAGAATCATGTGGGAAGTTATGTGGATATGTTTCCATCAGGTTTGCAGTCAGTACTTGTGAGTAAAATGGAAATGATTATACTTTCAATGTAAATGCTTTCAATGCACTGAGATAACACCTTTTTTTTCTTTTTGAGCAGACTCATGGAAAAGGTTTCAATGAAGTCAGTATCATGTGGGAAGTTATGTTAGGATGTATCCATCAAGTTTGCAGTCAGTAGATTGGAGTAAAGTTGAAATGTGTACTGCTTTTAATGTCAAAGCATTCAACGCACTGAGAAATCAACTTTGTTATCTTGATGTGCAGAGCAATGATGCAGCTTTGATACAACTTAGAATCATGAAGGAAGTTCTGTGGATATGTTTCCATAAGGTATGCAGTCAGTACTTGTAAATAAAATGGAAATGAATACACTTTCAATGCAAATGCATTGTATGCTCTGAGATAACAACTTTTTTGTCTTGTTGAGCAGACTCATGGAGAAGGTTTCAATGAAGTCAGTATCATGTGGGAAGTTATGTTTGGATGTTTTCATAAAGTTTGCAGTCAGTAGTTTGGAGTAAAATTGAAATGTATACTGCTTTTAATGTCAAAACATTCAACGCACTGAGAAGTCCTCTTTTTTATCTTGCTGTGTACAGCAATGATGCAGGTTTCTAACAACTCAGAATCATGTGGGAAGTTATGTGGATATGTTTCCATAAGTTTTGCAGTCAGTACTTGTGAGTAAAATGGAAATGAATACACTTTCAATGTAAATGCATTGTATGCTCTGAGATAACAACTTTTTTGTCTTGTTGAGCAGAGTCAAGGAAATGGTTTCAATGAACTCAGTATCATGTGGGAAGTTAAGTTATCATGTTTCCATAAAGTTTGAAGTCAGTAGGTAGGAGTAAAATTGAAATGTATACTGCTTTTAATGTGAAAGCATTCAACGTGCTGAGAAAGCCACTTTTTTATCTTGATGTGCACAGCAATGATGCAGGTTTCAAACAACTCAGAATCATGTGGTAAGTTATGTGGATATGTTTCCATAAGGTTTGCAGTCAGTATTTGTGAGTAAAATGGAAATGAATACACTTTCAATGTAAATGCATTGTATGCTCTGAGATAACAACTTTTTTGTCTTGTTGAGCAGAGCTATGGAAATGGTTTCAATGAAGTCAGTATCATGTGGGAAGTTATGTTTGGATGTTTCCATAAAGTTTGCAGTCAGTAGTTTGGAGTAAAATTGAAATGTATACTGCTTTTAATGTCAAAACATTCAACGCACTGAGAAATCCTCTTTTTTATCTGGCTGTGTACAGCACTGATGCAGGTTTCTAACAACTCAGAATCATGTAGGTAGTTATGTGGATATTTTTCCATAAGTTTTGCAGTCAGTACTTGTGAGTAAAATGGAAATGAATACACTTTCAATGTAAATGCATTGTATGCTCTGAGAACAACATTTTTATCTTGTAGAGCAGAATCATGGAAAAGGTTTGAATGAATTCAGTATCATGTTGGAAGTTATGTGAGGATGTTTCCATAAAGTTTGAAGTCAGTAGGTTGGAGTAAAATTGAAATGTATACTGCTTTTAATGTCAAGGCATTCAACGCACTGAGAAATCCTCTTTTTTATCTTGCTGTGTACAGCAATGATGCAGGTTTCAAACAACTCAGAATCATGTGGGAAGTTATGTGGATATGTTTCCATAAGGTTTGCAGTCAGTACTTGTGAATAAAATGGAAATGAATACACTTTCAATGCAAATGCATTGTATGCTCTGAGATAACAACTTTTTTGTCTTGTTGAGCAGACTCATGGAGAAGGTTTCAATGAAGTCAGTATCATGTGGGAAGTTATGTTTGGATGTTTTCATAAAGTTTGCAGTCAGTAGTTTGGAGTAAAATTGAAATGTATACTGCTTTTAATGTCAAAACATTCAACGCACTGAGAAGTCCTCTTTTTTATCTTGCTGTGTACAGCAATGATGCAGGTTTCTAACAACTCAGAATCATGTGGGAAGTTATGTGGATATGTTTCCATAAGTTTTGCAGTCAGTACTTGTGAGTAAAATGGAAATGAATACACTTTCAATGTAAATGAATTGTATGCTCTCAGATAACAACTTTTTTGTCTTGTTGAGCAGAGTCAAGAAAATGGTTTCAATGAACTCAGTATCATGTGGGAAGTTAAGTTATCATATTTCCATAAAGTTTGAAGTCAGTAGGTAGGAGTAAAATTGAAATGTATACTGCTTTTAATGTGAAAGCATTCAACGTGCTGAGAAAGCCACTTTTATATCTTGATGTGCACAGCAATGATGCAGGTTTCAAACAACTCAGAATCATGTGGTAAGTTATGTGGATATGTTTCCATAAGGTTTGCAGTCAGTACTTGTGAGTAAAATGGAAATGAATACACTTTCAATGTAAATGCATTGTATGCTCTGAGATAACAACTTTTTTGTCTTGTTGAGCAGAGCTATGGAAATGGTTTCAATGAAGTCAGTATCATGTGGGAAGTTATGTTTGGATGTTTCCATAAAGTTTGCAGTCAGTAGTTTGGAGTAAAATTGAAATGTATACTGCTTTTAATGTCAAAGCATTCAACGCACTGAGAAATCCTCTTTTTTATCTGGCTGTGTACAGCACTGATGCAGGTTTCTAACAACTCAGAATCATGTAGGTAGTTATATGGATATGTTTCCATAAGTTTTGCAGTCAGTACTTGTGAGTAAAATGGAAATGAATACACTTTCAATGTAAATGCATTGTATGCTCTGAGATAAAAACTATTTTATCTTGTTGAGCAGAATCATGGAAAAGGTTTGAATGAACTCAGTATCATGTGGGAAGTTAAGTTAGGATGTTTCCATAAAGTTTGCAGTCAGTAGATTGGAGTAAAGTTGAAATGTATACTGCTTTTAATGTCGAAGCATTCAACACACTGAGAAATCAACTTTTTTATCTTGATGTGCAGAGCAATGATGCAGGTTTCATACAACTTAGAATCATGAAGGATGTTCTGTGGATATGTTTCCATAAGGTTTGCAGTCAGCACTTGTGAGTAAAATGGAAATGAATACACTTTCAATGTAAATGCATTGTATGCTCTGAGATAACAACTTTTTTGTCTTGTTGAGCAGAGTCCAGGAAATGGTTTCAATGAACTCAGTATCATGTGGGAAGTTAAGTGAGGATGTTTCCATAAAGTTTGAAGTCAGTAGGTTGGAGAAAAATTGAAATGTGTAGTGCTTTTAATGTCAAAGCATTCAACGCACTGAGAAGTCCTCTTTTTTATCTTGCTGTGTACAGCAATGATGCAGGTTTCTACCAACTCAGAATGATGTGGGCAGTTATGTGGATATGTTTCCATAAGTTTTGCAGTTAGTACTTCTGAGGAAAATGGAAATGAATACACTTTCAATGTACATGCATTGCATGCACTGAGAACAACATTTTTATCTTGTAGAGCAGAATCATGGAAAAGGTTTGATTGAATTCAGTATCATATTGGAAGTTATGTGAGGATGTTTCCATAAAGTTTGAAGTCAGTAGGTTGGAGTAAAATTGAAATGTATACTGCTTTTAATGTCAAGGCATTCAACGCACTGAGAAATCCTCTTTTTTATCTTGCTGTGTACAGCAATGATGCAGGTTTCAAACAACTCAGAATCATGTGGGAAGTTATGTGGATATGTTTCCATCAGGTTTGCAGTCAGTACTTGTGAGTAAAATGGAAATGATTACACTTTCAATGTAAATGCTTTCTATGCACTGAGATAACACCTTTTTTTTCTCGTTGAGCAGACTCATGGAAAAGGTTTCAATGAAGTCAGTATCATGTGGGAAGTTATGTTAGGATGTATCCATAAAGTTTGCAGTCAGTAGATTGGAGTAAAGTTGAAATGTGTTATGCTTTTAATGTCAAAGCATTCAACGCACTGAGAAATCAACTTTGTTATCTTGATGTGCAGAGCAATGATGCAGCTTTGATACAACTTAGAATCATGAAGGAAGTTCTGTGGATATGTTTCCATAAGGTTTGCAGTGAGTACTTGTAAATAAAATGGAAATGAATACACTTTCAATGCAAATGCATTGTATGCTCTGAGATAACAACTTTTTTGTCTTGTTGAGCAGACTCATGGAGAAGGTTTCAATGAAGTCAGTATCATGTGGGAAGTTATGTTTGGATGTTTTCATAAAGTTTGCAGTCAGTAGTTTGGAGTAAAATTGAAATGTATACTGCTTTTAATGTCAAAACATTCAACGCACTGAGAAGTCCTCTTTTTTATCTTGCTGTGTACAGCAATGATGCAGGTTTCTAACAACTCAGAATCATGTGGGAAGTTATGTGGATATGTTTCCATAAGTTTTGCATTCAGTACTTGTGAGTAAAATGGAAATGAATACACTTTCAATGTAAATGCATTGTATGCTCTGAGATAACAACTTTTTTGTCTTGTTGAGCAGAGTCAAGGAAATGGTTTCAATGAACTCAGTATCATGTGGGAAGTTAAGTTATCATGTTTCCATAAAGTTTGAAGTCAGTAGGTAGGAGTAAAATTGAAATGTATACTGCTTTTAATGTGAAAGCATTCAACGTGCTGAGAAAGCCACTTTTTTATCTTGATGTGCACAGCAATGATGCAGGTTTCAAACAAATCAGAATCATGTGCTAAGCTATGTGGATATGTTTCCATAAGGTTTGCAGTCGGTACTTGTGAGTAAAATGGAAATGAATACACTTTCAATGTAAATGCATTGTATGCTCTGAGATAACAACTTTTTTGTCTTGTTGAGCAGAGCTATGGAAATGGTTTCAATGAACTCAGTATCATGTGGGAAGTTAAGTTATGATCTTTCCATAAAGTTTGCGGTCAGTAGATTGGAGTAAAGTTGAAATGTATACTGCTTTAAATGTCAAAGCATTCAACGCTCTGAGAAAACAACTTTTTTATCTTGATGTGCAGAGGAATAATGCAGGTTTCATACAACTTAGAATCATGAAGGAAGTTCTGTGGATATGTTTCCATAAGGTTTGCAGTTAGTACTTCTGAGGAAAATGGAAATGAATACACTTTCAATGTACATGCATTGCATGCACTGAGAACAACATTTTTATCTTGTAGAGCAGAATCATGGAAAAGGTTTGAATGAACTCAGTATCATGTGGGAAGTTATGTGAGGATGTTTCCAGAAAGTTTGAAGTCAGTAGGTTGGAGTAAAATTGAAATGTATACTGCTTTTAATGTCAAGGCATTCAACGCACTGAGAAATCCACTTTTTTATCTTGCTGTGTACAGCAATGATGCAGGTTTCAAACAACTCAGAATCATGTGGGAAGTTATGTGGATATGTTTCCATCAGGTTTGCAGTCAGTACTTGTGAGTAAAATGGAAATGATTACACTTTCAATGTAAATGCTTTCTATGCACTGAGATAACAACTTTTTTGTCTTGTTGAGCAGACTCATGGAGAAGGTTTCAATGAAGTCAGTATCATGTGGGAAGTTATGTTTGGATGTTTTCATAAAGTTTGCAGTCAGTAGTTTGGAGTAAAATTGAAATGTATACTGCTTTTAATGTCAAAACATTCAACGCACTGAGAAGTCCTCTTTTTTATCTTGCTGTGTACAGCAATGATGCAGGTTTCTAACAACTCAGAATCATGTGGGAAGTTATGTGGATATGTTTCCATAAGTTTTGCAGTCAGTACTTGTGAGTAAAATGGAAATGAATACACTTTCAATGTAAATGAATTGTATGCTCTCAGATAACAACTTTTTTGTCTTGTTGAGCAGAGTCAAGGAAATGGTTTCAATGAACTCAGTATCATGTGGGAAGTTAAGTTATCATGTTTCCATAAAGTTTGAAGTCAGTAGGTAGGAGTAAAATTGAACTGTATACTGCTTTTAATGTGAAAGCATTCAACGTGCTGAGAAAGCCACTTTTTTATCTTGATGTGCACAGCAATGATGCAGGTTTCAAACAACTCAGAATCATGTGGTAAGTTATGTGGATATGTTTCCATAAGGTTTGCAGTCAGTACTTGTGAGTAAAATGGAAATGAATACACTTTCAATGTAAATGCATTGTATGCTCTGAGATAACAACTTTTTTGTCTTGTTGAGCAGAGCTATGGAAATGGTTTCAATGAAGTCAGTATCATGTGGGAAGTTATGTTTGGATGTTTCCATAAAGTTTGCAGTCAGTAGTTTGGAGTAAAATTGAAATGTATACTGCTTTTAATGTCAAAGCATTCAACGCACTGAGAAATCCTCTTTTTTATCTGGCTGTGTACAGCACTGATGCAGGTTTCTAACAACTCAGAATCATGTAGGTAGTTATATGGATATGTTTCCATAAGTTATGCAGTCAGTACTTGTGAGTAAAATGGAAATGAATACACTTTCAAAGTAAATGCATTGTATGCTCTGAGATAAAAACTATTTTATCTTGTTGAGCAGAATCATGGAAAAGGTTTGAATGAACTCAGTATCATGTGGGAAGTTAAGTTACGATGTTTCCATAAAGTTTGCAGTCAGTAGATTGGAGTAAAGTTGAAATGTATACTGCTTTTAATGTCGAAGCATTCAACACACTGAGAAATCAACTTTTTTATCTTGATGTGCAGAGCAATGATGCAGGTTTCATACAACTTAGAATCATGAAGGATGTTCTGTGGATATGTTTCCATAAGGTTTGCAGTCAGTACTTGTGAGTAAAATGGAAATGAATACACTTTCAATGTAAATGCATTGTATGCTCTGAGATAACAACTTTTTTGTCTTGTTGAGCAGAGTCCAGGAAATGGTTTCAATGAACTCAGTATCATGTGGGAAGTTAACTGAGGATGTTTCCATAAAGTTTGAAGTCAGTAGGTTGGAGTAAAATTGAAATGTATACTGCTTTTAATGTCAAAGCATTCAACGCACTGAGAAGTCCTCTTTTTTATCTTGCTGTGTACAGCAATGATGCAGGTTTCTAACAACTCAGAATCATGTGGGAAGTTATGTGGATATGTTTCCATAAGTTTTGCAGTCAGTACTTGTGAGTAAAATGGAAATGAATACACTTTCAATGTAAATGCATTGTATGCTCTGAGATAACAACTTTTTTGTCTTGTTGAGCAGAGTCAAGGAAATGGTTTCAATGAACTCAGTATCATGTGGGAAGTTAAGTTATCATGTTTCCATAGAGTTTGAAGTCAGTAGGTAGGAGTAAAATTGAAATGTATACTGCTTTTAATGTGAAAGCATTCAACGTGCTGAGAAAGCCACTTTTTTATCTTGATGTGCACAGCAATGATGCAGGTTTCAAACAACCTAGAATCATGTGGTAAGTTATGTGGATATGTTTCCATAAGGTTTGCAGTCAGTACTTTTGTGTAAAATGGAAATGAATACACTTTCAATGTACATGCATTGCATGCACTGAGAACAACATTTTTATCTTGTAGAGCAGAATCATGGAAAAGGTTTGAATGAACTCAGTATCATGTGGGAAGTTATGTGAGGATGTTTCCAGAAAGTTTGAAGTCAGTAGGTTGGAGTAAAATTGAAATGTATACTGCTTTTAATGTCAAGGCATTCAACGCACTGAGAAATCCTCTTTTTTATCTTGCTGTGTACAGCAATGATGCAGGTTTCAAACAACTCAGAATCATGTGGGAAGTTATGTGGATATGTTTCCATCAGGTTTGCAGTCAGTACTTGTGAGTAAAATGGAAATGATTACACTTTCAATGTAAATGCTTTCAATGCACTGAGATAACACCTTTTTTTTCTTTTTGAGCAGACTCATGGAAAAGGTTTCAATGAACTCAGTATCATGTGGGAAGTTAAGTTAGGATGTTTCCATAAAGTTTGCAGTCAGTAGATTGGAGTAAAGTTGAAATGTATACTGCTTTTAATGTCGAAGCATTCAACACACTGAGAAATCAACTTTTTTATCTTGATGTGCAGAGCAATGATGCAGGTTTCATACAACTTAGAATCATGAAGGATGTTCTGTGGATATGTTTCCATAAGGTTTGCAGTCAGCACTTGTGAGTAAAATGGAAATGAATACACTTTCAATGTAAATGCATTGTATGCTCTGAGATAACAACTTTTTTGTCTTGTTGAGCAGAGTCCAGGAAATGGTTTCAATGAACTCAGTATCATGTGGGAAGTTAAGTGAGGATGTTTCCATAAAGTTTGAAGTCAGTAGGTTGGAGAAAAATTGAAATGTATAGTGCTTTTAATGTCAAAGCATTCAACGCACTGAGAAGTCCTCTTTTTTATCTTGCTGTGTACAGCAATGATGCAGGTTTCTACCAACTCAGAATGATGTGGGCAGTTATGTGGATATGTTTCCATAAGTTTTGCAGTTAGTACTTCTGAGGAAAATGGAAATGAATACACTTTCAATGTACATGCATTGCATGCACTGAGAACAACATTTTTATCTTGTAGAGCAGAATCATGGAAAAGGTTTGATTGAATTCAGTATCATATTGGAAGTTATGTGAGGATGTTTCCATAAAGTTTGAAGTCAGTAGGTTGGAGTAAAATTGAAATGTATACTGCTTTTAATGTCAAGGCATTCAACGCACTGAGAAATCCTCTGTTTTATCTTGCTGTGTACAGCAATGATGCAGGTTTCAAACAACTCAGAATCATGTGGGAAGTTATGTGGATATGTTTCCATCAGGTTTGCAGTCAGTACTTGTGAGTAAAATGGAAATGATTAAACTTTCAATGTAAATGCTTTCTATGCACTGAGATAACACCTTTTTTTTCTTGTTGAGCAGACTCATGGAAAAGGTTTCAATGAAGTCAGTATCATGTGGGAAGTTATGTTAGGATGTATCCATAAAGTTTGCAGTCAGTAGATTGGAGTAAAGTTGAAATGTGTTATGCTTTTAATGTCAAAGCATTCAACGCACTGAGAAATCAACTTTGTTATCTTGATGTGCAGAGCAATGATGCAGCTTTGATACAACTTAGAATCATGAAGGAAGTTCTGTGGATATGTTTCCATAAGGTTTGCAGTCAGTACTTGTAAATAAAATGGAAATGAATACACTTTCAATGCAAATGCATTGTATGCTCTGAGATAACAACTTTTTTGTCTTGTTGAGCAGACTCATGGAGAAGGTTTCAATGAAGTCAGTATCATGTGGGAAGTTATGTTTGGATGTTTTCATAAAGTTTGCAGTCAGTAGTTTGGAGTAAAATTGAAATGTATACTGCTTTTAATGTCAAAACATTCAACGCACTGAGAAGTCCTCTTTTTTATCTTGCTGTGTACAGCAATGATGCAGGTTTCTAACAACTCAGAATCATGTGGGAAGTTATGTGGATATGTTTCCATAAGTTTTGCAGTCAGTACTTGTGAGTAAAATGGAAATGAATACACTTTCAATGTAAATGAATTGTATGCTCTCAGATAACAACTTTTTTGTCTTGTTGAGCAGAGTCAAGAAAATGGTTTCAATGAACTCAGTATCATGTGGGAAGTTAAGTTATCATATTTCCATAAAGTTTGAAGTCAGTAGGTAGGAGTAAAATTGAAATGTATACTGCTTTTAATGTGAAAGCATTCAACGTGCTGAGAAAGCCACTTTTATATCTTGATGTGCACAGCAATGATGCAGGTTTCAAACAACTCAGAATCATGTGGTAAGTTATGTGGATATGTTTCCATAAGGTTTGCAGTCAGTACTTGTGAGTAAAATGGAAATGAATACACTTTCAATGTAAATGCATTGTATGCTCTGAGATAACAACTTTTTTGTCTTGTTGAGCAGAGCTATGGAAATGGTTTCAATGAAGTCAGTATCATGTGGGAAGTTATGTTTGGATGTTTCCATAAAGTTTGCAGTCAGTAGTTTGGAGTAAAATTGAAATGTATACTGCTTTTAATGTCAAAGCATTCAACGCACTGAGAAATCCTCTTTTTTATCTGGCTGTGTACAGCACTGATGCAGGTTTCTAACAACTCAGAATCATGTAGGTAGTTATATGGATATGTTTCCATAAGTTTTGAAGTCAGTACTTGTGAGTAAAATGGAAATGAATACACTTTCAATGTAAATGCATTGTATGCTCTGAGATAAAAACTATTTTATCTTGTTGAGCAGAATCATGGAAAAGGTTTGAATGAACTCAGTATCATGTGGGAAGTTAAGTTAGGATGTTTCCATAAAGTTTGCAGTCAGTAGATTGGAGTAAAGTTGAAATGTATACTGCTTTTAATGTCGAAGCATTCAACACACTGAGAAATCAACTTTTTTATCTTGATGTGCAGAGCAATGATGCAGGTTTCATACAACTTAGAATCATGAAGGATGTTCTGTGGATATGTTTCCATAAGGTTTGCAGTCAGCACTTGTGAGTAAAATGGAAATGAATACACTTTCAATGTAAATGCATTGTATGCTCTGAGATAACAACTTTTTTGTCTTGTTGAGCAGAGTCCAGGAAATGGTTTCAATGAACTCAGTATCATGTGGGAAGTTAAGTGAGGATGTTTCCATAAAGTTTGAAGTCAGTAGGTTGGAGAAAAATTGAAATGTATACTGCTTTTAATGTCAAAGCATTCAACGCACTGAGAAGTCCTCTTTTTTATCTTGCTGTGTACAGCAATGATGCAGGTTTCTACCAACTCAGAATGATGTGGGCAGTTATGTGGATATGTTTGCATAAGGTTTGCAGTTAGTACTTTGAGGAAAATGGAAATGAATACACTTTCAATGTATATGCATTGCATGCACTGAGAACAACATTTTTATCTTGTAGAGCAGAATCATGGAAAAGGTTTGAATGAACTCAGTATCATGTGGGAAGTTATGTGAGGATGTTTCCAGAAAGTTTGAAGTCAGTAGGTTGGAGTAAAATTGAAATGTATACTGCTTTTAATGTCAAGGCATTCAACGCACTGAGAAATCCTCTTTTTTATCTTGCTGTGTACAGCAATGATGCAGGTTTCAAACAACTCAGAATCATGTGGGAAGTTATGTGGATATGTTTCCATCAGGTTTGCAGTCAGTACTTGTGAGTAAAATGGAAATGATTATACTTTCAATGTAAATGCTTTCAATGCACTGAGATAACACCTTTTTTTTCTTTTTGAGCAGACTCATGGAAAAGGTTTCAATGAAGTCAGTATCATGTGGGAAGTTATGTTAGGATGTATCCATCAAGTTTGCAGTCAGTAGATTGGAGTAAAGTTGAAATGTGTACTGCTTTTAATGTCAAAGCATTCAACGCACTGAGAAATCAACTTTGTTATCTTGATGTGCAGAGCAATGATGCAGCTTTGATACAACTTAGAATCATGAAGGAAGTTCTGTGGATATGTTTCCATAAGGTATGCAGTCAGTACTTGTAAATAAAATGGAAATGAATACACTTTCAATGCAAATGCATTGTATGCTCTGAGATAACAACTTTTTTGTCTTGTTGAGCAGACTCATGGAGAAGGTTTCAATGAAGTCAGTATCATGTGGGAAGTTATGTTTGGATGTTTTCATAAAGTTTGCAGTCAGTAGTTTGGAGTAAAATTGAAATGTATACTGCTTTTAATGTCAAAACATTCAACGCACTGAGAAGTCCTCTTTTTTATCTTGCTGTGTACAGCAATGATGCAGGTTTCTAACAACTCAGAATCATGTGGGAAGTTATGTGGATATGTTTCCATAAGTTTTGCAGTCAGTACTTGTGAGTAAAATGGAAATGAATACACTTTCAATGTAAATGCATTGTATGCTCTGAGATAACAACTTTTTTGTCTTGTTGAGCAGAGTCAAGGAAATGGTTTCAATGAACTCAGTATCATGTGGGAAGTTAAGTTATCATGTTTCCATAAAGTTTGAAGTCAGTAGGTAGGAGTAAAATTGAAATGTATACTGCTTTTAATGTGAAAGCATTCAACGTGCTGAGAAAGCCACTTTTTTATCTTGATGTGCACAGCAATGATGCAGGTTTCAAACAACTCAGAATCATGTGGTAAGTTATGTGGATATGTTTCCATAAGGTTTGCAGTCAGTATTTGTGAGTAAAATGGAAATGAATACACTTTCAATGTAAATGCATTGTATGCTCTGAGATAACAACTTTTTTGTCTTGTTGAGCAGAGCTATGGAAATGGTTTCAATGAAGTCAGTATCATGTGGGAAGTTATGTTTGGATGTTTCCATAAAGTTTGCAGTCAGTAGTTTGGAGTAAAATTGAAATGTATACTGCTTTTAATGTCAAAACATTCAACGCACTGAGAAATCCTCTTTTTTATCTGGCTGTGTACAGCACTGATGCAGGTTTCTAACAACTCAGAATCATGTAGGTAGTTATGTGGATATTTTTCCATAAGTTTTGCAGTCAGTACTTGTGAGTAAAATGGAAATGAATACACTTTCAATGTAAATGCATTGTATGCTCTGAGAACAACATTTTTATCTTGTAGAGCAGAATCATGGAAAAGGTTTGAATGAATTCAGTATCATGTTGGAAGTTATGTGAGGATGTTTCCATAAAGTTTGAAGTCAGTAGGTTGGAGTAAAATTGAAATGTATACTGCTTTTAATGTCAAGGCATTCAACGCACTGAGAAATCCTCTTTTTTATCTTGCTGTGTACAGCAATGATGCAGGTTTCAAACAACTCAGAATCATGTGGGAAGTTATGTGGATATGTTTCCATCAGGTTTGCAGTCAGTACTTGTGAGTAAAATGGAAATGATTACATTTTCAATGTAAATGCTTTCTATGCACTGAGATAACACCTTTTTTTTCTTTTTGAGCAGACTTATGGAAAAGGTTTCAATGAAGTCAGTATCATGTGGGAATTTATGTTAGGATGTATCCATAAAGTTTGCAGTCAGTAGATTGGAGTAAAGTTGAAATGTGTACTGCTTTTAATGTCAAAGCATTCAACGCACTGAGAAATCAACTTTGTTATCTTGATGTGCAGAGCAATGATGCAGCTTTCATACAACTTAGAATCATGAAGGA
The DNA here is from genome assembly GCF_030028105.1 of Mobula birostris. NCBI lineage: Eukaryota > Metazoa > Chordata > Chondrichthyes > Myliobatiformes > Myliobatidae > Mobula > Mobula birostris. The sequence goes on from NW_027278425.1 coordinate 130,158, forward strand.
AGTTATGTGGATATGTTTCCATAAGGTTTGCAGTCCGTACTTGTGAATAAAATGGAAATGAATACACTTTCAATGCAAATGCATTGTATGCTCTGAGATAACAACTTTTTTGTCTTGTTGAGCAGACTCATGGAGAAGGTTTCAATGAAGTCAGTATCATGTGGGAAGTTATGTTTGGATGTTTTCATAAAGTTTGCAGTCAGTAGTTTGGAGTAAAATTGAAATGTATACTGCTTTTAATGTCAAAACATTCAACGCACTGAGAAGTCCTCTTTTTTATCTTGCTGTGTACAGCAATGATGCAGGTTTCTAACAACTCAGAATCATGTGGGAAGTTATGTGGATATGTTTCCATAAGTTTTGCAGTCAGTACTTGTGAGTAAAATGGAAATGAATACACTTTCAATGTAAATGAATTGTATGCTCTCAGATAACAACTTTTTTGTCTTGTTGAGCAGAGTCAAGAAAATGGTTTCAATGAACTCAGTATCATGTGGGAAGTTAAGTTATCATATTTCCATAAAGTTTGAAGTCAGTAGGTAGGAGTAAAATTGAAATGTATACTGCTTTTAATGTGAAAGCATTCAACGTGCTGAGAAAGCCACTTTTATATCTTGATGTGCACAGCAATGATGCAGGTTTCAAACAACTCAGAATCATGTGGTAAGTTATGTGGATATGTTTCCATAAGGTTTGCAGTCAGTATTTGTGAGTAAAATGGAAATGAATACACTTTCAATGTAAATGCATTGTATGCTCTGAGATAACAACTTTTTTGTCTTGTTGAGCAGAGCTATGGAAATGTTTTCAATGAAGTCAGTATCATGTGGGAAGTTATGTTTGGATGTTTCCATAAAGTTTGCAGTCAGTAGTTTGGAGTAAAATTGAAATGTATACTGCTTTTAATGTCAAAACATTCAACGCACTGAGAAATCCTCTTTTTTATCTGGCTGTGTACAGCACTGATGCAGGTTTCTAACAACTCAGAATCATGTAGGTAGTTATGTGGATATTTTTCCATAAGTTTTGCAGTCAGTACTTGTGAGTAAAATGGAAATGAATACACTTTCAATGTAAATGCATTGTATGCTCTGAGAACAACATTTTTATCTTGTAGAGCAGAATCATGGAAAAGGTTTGAATGAATTCAGTATCATGTTGGAAGTTATGTGAGGATGTTTCCATAAAGTTTGAAGTCAGTAGGTTGGAGTAAAATTGAAATGTATACTGCTTTTAATGTCAAGGCATTCAACGCACTGAGAAATCCTCTTTTTTATCTTGCTGTGTACAGCAATGATGCAGGTTTCAAACAACTCAGAATCATGTGGGAAGTTATGTGGATATGTTTCCATCAGGTTTGCAGTCAGTACTTGTGAGTAAAATGGAAATGATTACATTTTCAATGTAAATGCTTTCTATGCACTGAGATAACACCTTTTTTTTCTTTTTGAGCAGACTTATGGAAAAGGTTTCAATGAAGTCAGTATCATGTGGGAATTTATGTTAGGATGTATCCATAAAGTTTGCAGTCAGTAGATTGGAGTAAAGTTGAAATGTGTACTGCTTTTAATGTCAAAGCATTCAACGCACTGAGAAATCAACTTTGTTATCTTGATGTGCAGAGCAATGATGCAGCTTTCATACAACTTAGAATCATGAAGGAAGTTATGTGGATATGTTTCCATAAGGTTTGCAGTCCGTACTTGTGAATAAAATGGAAATGAATACACTTTCAATGCAAATGCATTGTATGCTCTGAGATAACAACTTTTTTGTCTTGTTGAGCAGACTCATGGAGAAGGTTTCAATGAAGTCAGTATCATGTGGGAAGTTATGTTTGGATGTTTTCATAAAGTTTGCAGTCAGTAGTTTGGAGTAAAATTGAAATGTATACTGCTTTTAATGTCAAAACATTCAACGCACTGAGAAGTCCTCTTTTTTATCTTGCTGTGTACAGCAATGATGCAGGTTTCTAACAACTCAGAATCATGTGGGAAGTTATGTGGATATGTTTCCATAAGTTTTGCAGTCAGTACTTGTGAGTAAAATGGAAATGAATACACTTTCAATGTAAATGAATTGTATGCTCTCAGATAACAACTTTTTTGTCTTGTTGAGCAGAGTCAAGAAAATGGTTTCAATGAACTCAGTATCATGTGGGAAGTTAAGTTATCATATTTCCATAAAGTTTGAAGTCAGTAGGTAGGAGTAAAATTGAAATGTATACTGCTTTTAATGTGAAAGCATTCAACGTGCTGAGAAAGCCACTTTTATATCTTGATGTGCACAGCAATGATGCAGGTTTCAAACAACTCAGAATCATGTGGTAAGTTATGTGGATATGTTTCCATAAGGTTTGCAGTCAGTACTTGTGAGTAAAATGGAAATGAATACACTTTCAATGTAAATGCATTGTATGCTCTGAGATAACAACTTTTTTGTCTTGTTGAGCAGAGCTATGGAAATGGTTTCAATGAAGTCAGTATCATGTGGGAAGTTATGTTTGGATGTTTCCATAAAGTTTGCAGTCAGTAGTTTGGAGTAAAATTGAAATGTATACTGCTTTTAATGTCAAAGCATTCAACGCACTGAGAAATCCTCTTTTTTATCTGGCTGTGTACAGCACTGATGCAGGTTTCTAACAACTCAGAATCATGTAGGTAGTTATATGGATATGTTTCCATAAGTTTTGCAGTCAGTACTTGTGAGTAAAATGGAAATGAATACACTTTCAATGTAAATGCATTGTATGCTCTGAGATAAAAACTATTTTATCTTGTTGAGCAGAATCATGGAAAAGGTTTGAATGAACTCAGTATCATGTGGGAAGTTAAGTTAGGATGTTTCCATAAAGTTTGCAGTCAGTAGATTGGAGTAAAGTTGAAATGTATACTGCTTTTAATGTCGAAGCATTCAACACACTGAGAAATCAACTTTTTTATCTTGATGTGCAGAGCAATGATGCAGGTTTCATACAACTTAGAATCATGAAGGATGTTCTGTGGATATGTTTCCATAAGGTTTGCAGTCAGCACTTGTGAGTAAAATGGAAATGAATACACTTTCAATGTAAATGCATTGTATGCTCTGAGATAACAACTTTTTTGTCTTGTTGAGCAGAGTCCAGGAAATGGTTTCAATGAACTCAGTATCATGTGGGAAGTTAAGTGAGGATGTTTCCATAAAGTTTGAAGTCAGTAGGTTGGAGAAAAATTGAAATGTGTAGTGCTTTTAATGTCAAAGCATTCAACGCACTGAGAAGTCCTCTTTTTTATCTTGCTGTGTACAGCAATGATGCAGGTTTCTACCAACTCAGAATGATGTGGGCAGTTATGTGGATATGTTTCCATAAGTTTTGCAGTTAGTACTTCTGAGGAAAATGGAAATGAATACACTTTCAATGTACATGCATTGCATGCACTGAGAACAACATTTTTATCTTGTAGAGCAGAATCATGGAAAAGGTTTGATTGAATTCAGTATCATATTGGAAGTTATGTGAGGATGTTTCCATAAAGTTTGAAGTCAGTAGGTTGGAGTAAAATTGAAATGTATACTGCTTTTAATGTCAAGGCATTCAACGCACTGAGAAATCCTCTTTTTTATCTTGCTGTGTACAGCAATGATGCAGGTTTCAAACAACTCAGAATCATGTGGGAAGTTATGTGGATATGTTTCCATCAGGTTTGCAGTCAGTACTTGTGAGTAAAATGGAAAGGATTACACTTTCAATGTAAATGCTTTCTATGCACTGAGATAACACCTTTTATTTCTTGTTGAGCAGACTCATGGAAAAGGTTTCAATGAAGTCAGTATCATGTGGGAAGTTATGTTAGGATGTATCCATAAAGTTTGCAGTCAGTAGATTGGAGTAAAGTTGAAATGTGTTATGCTTTTAATGTCAAAGCATTCAACGCACTGAGAAATCAACTTTGTTATCTTGATGTGCAGAGCAATGATGCAGCTTTGATACAACTTAGAATCATGAAGGAAGTTCTGTGGATATGTTTCCATAAGGTTTGCAGTGAGTACTTGTAAATAAAATGGAAATGAATACACTTTCAATGCAAATGCATTGTATGCTCTGAGATAACAACTTTTTTGTCTTGTTGAGCAGACTCATGGAGAAGGTTTCAATGAAGTCAGTATCATGTGGGAAGTTATGTTTGGATGTTTTCATAAAGTTTGCAGTCAGTAGTTTGGAGTAAAATTGAAATGTATACTGCTTTTAATGTCAAAACATTCAACGCACTGAGAAGTCCTCTTTTTTATCTTGCTGTGTACAGCAATGATGCAGGTTTCTAACAACTCAGAATCATGTGGGAAGTTATGTGGATATGTTTCCATAAGTTTTGCATTCAGTACTTGTGAGTAAAATGGAAATGAATACACTTTTAATGTAAATGCATTGTATGCTCTGAGATAACAACTTTTTTGTCTTGTTGAGCAGAGTCAAGGAAATGGTTTCAATGAACTCAGTATCATGTGGGAAGTTAAGTTATCATGTTTCCATAAAGTTTGAAGTCAGTAGGTAGGAGTAAAATTGAAATGTATACTGCTTTTAATGTGAAAGCATTCAACGTGCTGAGAAAGCCACTTTTTTATCTTGATGTGCACAGCAATGATGCAGGTTTCAAACAAATCAGAATCATGTGCTAAGCTATGTGGATATGTTTCCATAAGGTTTGCAGTCGGTACTTGTGAGTAAAATGGAAATGAATACACTTTCAATGTAAATGCATTGTATGCTCTGAGATAACAACTTTTTTGTCTTGTTGAGCAGAGCTATGGAAATGGTTTCAATGAACTCAGTATCATGTGGGAAGTTAAGTTATGATCTTTCCATAAAGTTTGCGGTCAGTAGATTGGAGTAAAGTTGAAATGTATACTGCTTTAAATGTCAAAGCATTCAACGCTCTGAGAAAACAACTTTTTTATCTTGATGTGCAGAGGAATAATGCAGGTTTCATACAACTTAGAATCATGAAGGAAGTTCTGTGGATATGTTTCCATAAGGTTTGCAGTTAGTACTTCTGAGGAAAATGGAAATGAATACACTTTCAATGTACATGCATTGCATGCACTGAGAACAACATTTTTATCTTGTAGAGCAGAATCATGGAAAAGGTTTGAATGAACTCAGTATCATGTGGGAAGTTATGTGAGGATGTTTCCAGAAAGTTTGAAGTCAGTAGGTTGGAGTAAAATTGAAATGTATACTGCTTTTAATGTCAAGGCATTCAACGCACTGAGAAATCCACTTTTTTATCTTGCTGTGTACAGCAATGATGCAGGTTTCAAACAACTCAGAATCATGTGGGAAGTTATGTGGATATGTTTCCATCAGGTTTGCAGTCAGTACTTGTGAGTAAAATGGAAATGATTACACTTTCAATGTAAATGCTTTCTATGCACTGAGATAACAACTTTTTTGTCTTGTTGAGCAGACTCATGGAGAAGGTTTCAATGAAGTCAGTATCATGTGGGAAGTTATGTTTGGATGTTTTCATAAAGTTTGCAGTCAGTAGTTTGGAGTAAAATTGAAATGTATACTGCTTTTAATGTCAAAACATTCAACGCACTGAGAAGTCCTCTTTTTTATCTTGCTGTGTACAGCAATGATGCAGGTTTCTAACAACTCAGAATCATGTGGGAAGTTATGTGGATATGTTTCCATAAGTTTTGCAGTCAGTACTTGTGAGTAAAATGGAAATGAATACACTTTCAATGTAAATGAATTGTATGCTCTCAGATAACAACTTTTTTGTCTTGTTGAGCAGAGTCAAGGAAATGGTTTCAATGAACTCAGTATCATGTGGGAAGTTAAGTTATCATGTTTCCATAAAGTTTGAAGTCAGTAGGTAGGAGTAAAATTGAACTGTATACTGCTTTTAATGTGAAAGCATTCAACGTGCTGAGAAAGCCACTTTTTTATCTTGATGTGCACAGCAATGATGCAGGTTTCAAACAACTCAGAATCATGTGGTAAGTTATGTGGATATGTTTCCATAAGGTTTGCAGTCAGTACTTGTGAGTAACATGGAAATGAATGCACTTTCAATGTAAATGCATTGTATGCTCTGAGATAACAACTTTTTTGTCTTGTTGAGCAGAGCTATGGAAATGGTTTCAATGAAGTCAGTATCATGTGGGAAGTTATGTTTGGATGTTTCCATAAAGTTTGCAGTCAGTAGTTTGGAGTAAAATTGAAATGTATACTGCTTTTAATGTCAAAGCATTCAACGCACTGAGAAATCCTCTTTTTTATCTGGCTGTGTACAGCACTGATGCAGGTTTCTAACAACTCAGAATCATGTAGGTAGTTATATGGATATGTTTCCATAAGTTTTGCAGTCAGTACTTGTGAGTAAAATGGAAATGAATACACTTTCAAAGTAAATGCATTGTATGCTCTGAGATAAAAACTATTTTATCTTGTTGAGCAGAATCATGGAAAAGGTTTGAATGAACTCAGTATCATGTGGGAAGTTAAGTTAGGATGTTTCCATAAAGTTTGCAGTCAGTAGATTGGAGTAAAGTTGAAATGTATACTGCTTTTAATGTCGAAGCATTCAACACACTGAGAAATCAACTTTTTTATCTTGATGTGCAGAGCAATGATGCAGGTTTCATACAACTTAGAATCATGAAGGATGTTCTGTGGATATGTTTCCATAAGGTTTGCAGTCAGTACTTGTGAGTAAAATGGAAATGAATACACTTTCAATGTAAATGCATTGTATGCTCTGAGATAACAACTTTTTTGTCTTGTTGAGCAGAGTCCAGGAAATGGTTTCAATGAACTCAGTATCATGTGGGAAGTTAACTGAGGATGTTTCCATAAAGTTTGAAGTCAGTAGGTTGGAGTAAAATTGAAATGTATACTGCTTTTAATGTCAAAGCATTCAACGCACTGAGAAGTCCTCTTTTTTATCTTGCTGTGTACAGCAATGATGCAGGTTTCTAACAACTCAGAATCATGTGGGAAGTTATGTGGATATGTTTCCATAAGTTTTGCAGTCAGTACTTGTGAGTAAAATGGAAATGAATACACTTTCAATGTAAATGCATTGTATGCTCTGAGATAACAACTTTTTTGTCTTGTTGAGCAGAGTCAAGGAAATGGTTTCAATGAACTCAGTATCATGTGGGAAGTTAAGTTATCATGTTTCCATAGAGTTTGAAGTCAGTAGGTAGGAGTAAAATTGAAATGTATACTGCTTTTAATGTGAAAGCATTCAACGTGCTGAGAAAGCCACTTTTTTATCTTGATGTGCACAGCAATGATGCAGGTTTCAAACAACCTAGAATCATGTGGTAAGTTATGTGGATATGTTTCCATAAGGTTTGCAGTCAGTACTTGTGTGTAAAATGGAAATGAATACACTTTCAATGTACATGCATTGCATGCACTGAGAACAACATTTTTATCTTGTAGAGCAGAATCATGGAAAAGGTTTGAATGAACTCAGTATCATGTGGGAAGTTATGTGAGGATGTTTCCAGAAAGTTTGAAGTCAGTAGGTTGGAGTAAAATTGAAATGTATACTGCTTTTAATGTCAAGGCATTCAACGCACTGAGAAATCCTCTTTTTTATCTTGCTGTGTACAGCAATGATGCAGGTTTCAAACAACTCAGAATCATGTGGGAAGTTATGTGGATATGTTTCCATCAGGTTTGCAGTCAGTACTTGTGAGTAAAATGGAAATGATTACACTTTCAATGTAAATGCTTTCAATGCACTGAGATAACACCTTTTTTTTCTTTTTGAGCAGACTCATGGAAAAGGTTTCAATGAAGTCAGTATCATGTGGGAATTTATGTTAGGATGTATCCATCAAGTTTGCAGTCAGTAGATTGGAGTAAAGTTGAAATGTGTACTGCTTTTAATGTCAAAGCATTCAACGCACTGAGAAATCAACTTTGTTATCTTGATGTGCAGAGCAATGATGCAGCTTTCATACAACTTAGAATCATGAAGGAAGTTCTGTGGATATGTTTCCATAAGGTTTGCAGTTAGTACTTCTGAGGAAAATGGAAATGAATACACTTTCAATGTAAATGCATTGTATGCTCTGAGAACAACATTTTTATCTTGTAGAGCAGAATCATGGAAAAGGTTTGAATGAATTCAGTATCATGTTGGAAGTTATGTGAGGATGTTTCCATAACGTTTGAAGTCAGTAGGTTGGAGTAAAATTGAAATGTATACTGCTTTTAATGTCAAGGCATTCAACGCACTGAGAAATCCTCTTTTTTAACTTGCTGTGTACAGCAATGATGCAGGTTTCAAACAACTCAGAATGATGTGGGAAATATGTGGATATGTTTCCATCAGGTTTGCAGTCAGTACTTGTGAGTAAAATGGAAATGATTACACTTTCAATGTAAATGCTTTCTATGCACTGAGATAACACCTTTTTTTTCTTTTTCAGCAGACTCATGGAGAAGGTTTCAATCTCATGGAGAAGGTTTCAATGAAGTCAGTATCATGTGGGAAGTTATGTTTGGATGTTTCCATAAAGTTTGCAGTCAGTAGTTTGGAGTAAAATTGAAATGTATACTGCTTTTAATGTCAAAACATTCAACGCACTGAGAAGTCCTCTTTTTTATCTTGCTGTGTACAGCAATGATGCAGGTTTCTTAGAACTCAGAATCATGTGGGAAGTTATGTGGATATGTTTCCAGAAGTTTTGCAGTCAGTACTTGTGAGTAAAATGGAAATGAATACATTTTCAATGTAAATGCATTGTATGCTCTGAGATAACAACTTTTTTGTCTTGTTGAGCAGAGTCAAGGAAATGGTTTCAATGAACTCAGTATCATGTGGGAAGTTAAGTTATCATGTTTCCATAAAGTTTGAAGTCAGTAGGTAGGATTAAAATTGAAATGTATACTGCTTTTAATGTGAAAGCATTCAACGTGCTGAGAAAGCCACTTTTTTATCTTGATGTGCACAGCAATGATGCAGGTTTCAAACAACTCAGAATCATGTGGTAAGTTATGTGGATATGTTTCCATAAGGTTTGCAGTCAGTACTTGTGAGTAAAATGGAAATGAATACACTTTCAATGTACATGCATTGCATGCACTGAGAACAACATTTTTATCTTGTAGAGCAGAATCATGGAAAAGGTTTGATTGAATTCAGTATCATGTTGGAAGTTATGTGAGGATGTTTCCATAAAGTTTGAAGTCAGTAGGTTGGAGTAAAATTGAAATGTATACTGCTTTTAATGTCAAGGCATTCAACGCACTGAGAAATCCACTTTTTTATCTTCCTGTGTACAGCAATGATGCAGGTTTCAAACAACTCAGAATCATGTGGGAAGTTATGTGGATATGTTTCCATCAGGTTTGCAGTCAGTACTTGTGAGTAAAATGGAAATGATTACACTTTCAATGTAAATGCTTTCTATGCACTGAGATAACACCTTTTTTTTCTTGTTGAGCAGACTCATGGAAAAGGTTTCAATGAAGTCAGTATCATGTGGGAAGTTATGTTAGGATGTATCCATAAAGTTTGCAGTCAGTAGATTGGAGTAAAGTTGAAATGTGTACTGCTTTTAATGTCAAAGCATTCAACGCACTGAGAAATCAACTTTGTTATCTTGATGTGCAGAGCAATGATGCAGCTTTGATACAACTTAGAATCATGAAGGAAGTTCTGTGGATATGTTTCCATAAGGTTTGCAGTCAGTACTTGTAAATAAAATGGAAAGGAATACACTTTCAATGCAAATGCATTGTATGCTCTGAGATAACAACTTTTTTGTCTTGTTGAGCAGACTCATGGAGAAGGTTTCAATGAAGTCAGTATCATGTGGGAAGTTATGTTTGGATGTTTTCATAAAGTTTGCAGTCAGTAGTTTGGAGTAAAATTGAAATGTATACTGCTTTTAATGTGAAAACATTCAACGCACTGAGAGGTCCTCTTTTTTATCTTGCTGTGTACAGCAATGATGCAGGTTTCTAACAACTCAGAATCATGTGGGAAGTTATGTGGATATGTTTCCATAAGTTTTGCAGTCAGTACTTGTGAGTAAAATGGAAATGAATACACTTTCAATGTAAATGCATTGTATGCTCTGAGATAACAACTTTTTTCTCTTGTTGAGCCGAGTCAAGGAAATGGTTTCAATGAACTCAGTATCATGTGGGAAGTTAAGTTATCATGTTTCCATAAAGTTTGAAGTCAGTAGGTAGGAGTAAAATTGAAATGTATACTGCTTTTAATGTGAAAGCATTCAACGTGCTGAGAAAGCCACTTTTTTATCTTGATGTGCACAGCAATGATGCAGGTTTCAAACAACTTAGAATCATGAAGGAAGTTCTGTGGATATGTTTCCATAAGGTTTGCAGTTAGTACTTCTGAGGAAAATGGAAATGAATACACTTTCAATGTACATGCATTGCATGCACTGAGAACAACATTTTTATCTTGTAGAACAGAATCATGGAAAAGGTTTGAATGAACTCAGTATCATGTGGGAAGTTATGTGAGGATGTTTCCAGAAAGTATGAAGTCAGTAGGTTGGAGTAAAATTGAAATGTATACTGCTTTTAATGTCAAGGCATTCAACGCACTGAGAAATCCTCTTTTTTATCTTGCTGTGTACAGCAATGATGCAGGTTTCAAACAACTCAGAATCATGTGGGAAGTTATGTGGATATGTTTCCATCAGGTTTGCAGTCAGTACTTGTGAGTAAAATGGAAATGATTACACTTTCAATGTAAATGCTTTCTATGCACTGAGATAACACCTTTTTTTTCTTTTTGAGCAGACTCATGGAAAAGGTTTCAATGAAGTCAGTATCATGTGGGAATTTATGTTAGGATGTATCCATAAAGTTTGCAGTCAGTAGATTGGAGTAAAGTTGAAATGTGTACTGCTTTTAATGTCAAAGCATTCAACGCACTGAGAAATCAACTTTGTTATCTTGATGTGCAGAGCAATGATGCAGCTTTCATACAACGTAGAATCATGAAGGAAGTTATGTGGATATGTTTCCATAAGGTTTGCAGTCAGTACTTGTGAATAAAATGGAAATGAATACACTTTCAATGCAAATGCATTGTATGCTCTGAGATAACAACTTTTTTGTCTTGTAGAGCAGACTCATGGAGAAGGTTTCAATGAAGTCAGTATCATGTGGGAAGTTATGTTTGGATGTTTTCATAAAGTTTGCAGTCAGTAGTTTGGAGTAAAATTGAAAAGTATACTGCTTTTAATGTCAAAACATTCAACGCACTGAGAAGTCCTCTTTTTTATCTTGCTGTGTACAGCAATGATGCAGGTTTCTTAGAACTCAGAATCATGTGCGAAGTTATGTGGATATGTTTCCAGAAGTTTTGCAGTCAGTACTTGTGAGTAAAATGGAAATGAATACACTTTCAATGTAAATGCATTGTATGCTCTGAGATAACAACTTTTTTGTCTTGTTGAGCAGAGTCAAGGAAATGGTTTCAATGAACTCAGTATCATGTGGGAAGTTAAGTTATCATGTTTCCATAAAGTTTGAAGTCAGTAGGTAGGAGTAAAATTGAAATGTATACTGCTTTTAATGTGAAAGCATTCAACGTGCTGAGAAAGCCACTTTTTTATCCTGATGTGCACAGCAATGATGCAGGTTTCAAACAACTCAGAATCATGTGGTAAGTTATGTGGATATGTTTCCATAAGGTTTGCAGTCAGTACTTGTGAGTAAAATGGAAATGAATACACTTTCAATGTAAATGCATTGTATGCTCTGAGATAACAACTTTTTTGTCTTGTTGAGCAGAGCTATGGAAATGGTTTCAATGAAGTCAGTATCATGTGGGAAGTTATGTTTGGATGTTTCCATAAAGTTTGCAGTCAGTAGTTTGGAGTAAAATTGAAATGTATACTGCTTTTAACGTCAAAGCATTCAACGCACTGAGAAATCCTCTTTTTTATCTGGCTGTGTACAGCACTGATGCAGGTTTCTAGCAACTCAGAATCATGTAGGTAGTTATGTGGATATGTTTCCATAAGTTTTGCAGTCAGTACTTGTGAGTAAAATGGAAATGAATACACTTTCAATGTAAATGCATTGTATGCTCTGAGATAAAAACTATTTTATCTTGTTGAGCAGAATCATGGAAAAGGTTTGAATGAACTCAGTAACATGTGGGAAGTTAAGTTAGGATGTTTCCATAAAGTTTGCAGTCAGTAGATTGGAGTAAAGTTGAAATGTATACTGCTTTTAATGTCAAAGCATTCAACGCACTGAGAAGTCCTCTTTTTTATCTTGCTGTGTACAGCAATGATGCAGGTTTCTAACAACTCAGAATCATGTGGGCAGTTATGTGGATATGTTTCCATAAGTTTTGCAGTTAGTACTTCTGAGGAAAATGGAAATGAATACACTTTCAATGTACATGCATTGCATGCACTGAGAACAACATTTTTATCTTGTAGAGCAGAATCATGGAAAAGGTTTGATTGAATTCAGTATCATGTTGGAAGTTATGTGAAGATGTTTCCATAAAGTTTGAAGTCAGTAGGTTGGAGTAAAATGGAAATGTATACTGCTTTTAATGTCAAGGCATTCAACGCACTGAGAAATCCTCTTTTTTATCTTGCTGTGTACAGCAATGATGCAGGTTTCAAACAACTCAGAATCATGTGGGAAGTTATGTGGATATGTTTCCATCAGGTTTGCAGTCAGTACTTGTGAGTAAAATGGAAATGATTACACTTTCAATGTAAATGCTTTCTATGCACTGAGATAACACCTTTTTTTTCTTGTTGAGCAGACTCATGGAAAAGGTTTCAATGAAGTCAGTATCATGTGGGAAGTTATGTTAGGACGTATCCATAAAGTTTGCAGTCAGTAGATTGGAGTAAAGTTGAAATGTGTACTGCTTTTAATGTCAAAGCATTCAACGCACTGAGAAATCAACTTTGTTATCTTGATGTGCAGAGCAATGATGCAGCTTTGATACAACTTAGAATCATGAAGGAAGTTCTGTGGATATGTTTCCATAAGGTTTGCAGTCAGTACTTGTAAATAAAATGGAAATGAATACACTTTCAATGCAAATGCATTGTATGCTCTGAGATAACAACTTTTTTGTCTTGTTGAGCAGACTCATGGAGAAGGTTTCAATGAAGTCAGTATCATGTGGGAAGTTATGTTTGGATGTTTTCATAAAGTTTGCAGTCAGTAGTTTGGAGTAAAATTGAAATGTATACTGCTTTTAATGTCAAAACATTCAACGCACTGAGAAGTCCTCTTTTTTATCTTGCTGTGTACAGCAATGATGCAGGTTTCTAACAACTCAGAATCATGTGGGAAGTTATGTGGATATGTTTCCATAAGTTTTGCAGTCAGTACTTGTGAGTAAAATGGAAATGAATACACTTTCAATGTAAATGTATTGTATGCTCTGAGATAACAACTTTTTTGTCTTGTTGAGCAGAGTCAAGGAAATGGTTTCAATGAACTCAGTATCATGTGGGAAGTTAAGTTATCATGTTTCCATAAAGTTTGAAGTCAGTAGCTAGGAGTAAAATTGAAATGTATACTGCTTTTAATGTGAAAGCATTCAACGTGCTGAGAAAGCCACTTTTTTATCTTGATGTGCACAGCAATGATGCAGGTTTCAAACAAATCAGAATCATGTGCTAAGCTATGTGGATATGTTTCCATAAGGTTTGCAGTGAGTACTTGTGAGTAAAATGGAAATGAATACACTTTCAATGTAAATGCATTGTATGCTCTGAGATAACAACTTTTTTGTCTTGTTGAGCAGAGCTATGGAAATGGTTTCAATGAACTCAGTATCATGTGGGAAGTTAAGTTATGATCTTTCCATAAAGTTTACGGTCAGTAGATTGGAGTAAAGTTGAAATGTATACTGCTTTAAATGTCAAAGCATTCAACGCTCTGAGAAAACAACTTTTTTATCTTGATGTGCAGAGGAATAATGCAGGTTTCATACAACTTAGAATCATGAAGGAAGTTCTGTGGATATGTTTCCATAAGGTTTGCAGTTAGTACTCCTGAGGAAAATGGAAATGAATACACTTTCAATGTACATGCATTGCATGCACTGAGAACAACATTTTTATCTTGTAGAGCAGAATCATGGAAAAGGTTTGAATGAACTCAGTATCATGTGGGAAGTTATGTGAGGATGTTTCCAGAAAGTTTGAAGTCAGTAGGTTGGAGTAAAATTGAAATGTATACTGCTTTTAATGTCAAGGCATTCAACGCACTGAGAAATCCTCTTTTTTATCTTGCTGTGTACAGCAATGATGCAGGTTTCAAACAACTCAGAATCATGTGGGAAGTTATGTGGATATGTTTCCATCAGGTTTGCAGTCAGTACTTGTGAGTAAAATGGAAATGATTATACTTTCAATGTAAATGCTTTCAATGCACTGAGATAACACCTTTTTTTTCTTTTTGAGCAGACTCATGGAAAAGGTTTCAATGAAGTCAGTATCATGTGGGAATTTATGTTAGGATGTATCCATCAAGTTTGCAGTCAGTAGATTGGAGTAAAGTTGAAATGTGTACTGCTTTTAATGTCAAAGCATTCAACGCACTGAGAAATCAACTTTGTTATCTTGATGTGCAGAGCAATGATGCAGCTTTCATACAACTTAGAATCATGAAGGAAGTTATGTGGATATGTTTCCATAAGGTTTGCAGTCAGTACTTGTGAATAAAATGGAAATGAATACACTTTCAATGCAAATGCATTGTATGCTCTGAGATAACAACTTTTTTGTCTTGTTGAGCAGACTCATGGAGAAGGTTTCAATGAAGTCAGTATCATGTGGGAAGTTATGTTTGGATGTTTTCATAAAGTTTGCAGTCAGTAGTTTGGAGTAAAATTGAAATGTATACTGCTTTTAATGTCAAAACATTCAACGCACTGAGAAGTCCTCTTTTTTATCTTGCTGTGTACAGCAATGATGCAGGTTTCTAACAACTCAGAATCATGTGGGAAGTTATGTGGATATGTTTCCATAAGTTTTGCAGTCAGTACTTGTGAGTAAAATGGAAATGAATACACTTTCAATGTAAATGCATTGTATGCTCTGAGATAACAACTTTTTTGTCTTGTTGAGCAGAGTCAAGGAAATGGTTTCAATGAACTCAGTATCATGTGGGAAGTTAAGTTATCATGTTTCCATAAAGTTTGAAGTCAGTAGGTAGGAGTAAAATTGAAATGTATACTGCTTTTAATGTGAAAGCATTCAACGTGCTGAGAAAGCCACTTTTTTATCTTGATGTGCACAGCAATGATGCAGGTTTCAAACAAATCAGAATCATGTGCTAAGCTATGTGGATATGTTTCCATAAGGTTTGCAGTGAGTACTTGTGAGTAAAATGGAAATGAATACACTTTCAATGTAAATGCATTGTATGCTCTGAGATAACAACTTTTTTGTCTTGTTGAGCAGAGCTATGGAAATGGTTTCAATGAACTCAGTATCATGTGGGAAGTTAAGTTATGATATTTCCATAAAGTTTGCGGTCAGTAGATTGGAGTAAAGTTGAAATGTATACTGCTTTAAATGTCAAAGCATTCAACGCTCTGAGAAAACAACTTTTTTATCTTGATGTGCAGAGGAATAATGCAGGTTTCATACAACTTAGAATCATGAAGGAAGTTCTGTGGATATGTTTCCATAAGGTTTGCAGTTAGTACTCCTGAGGAAAATGGAAATGAATACACTTTCAATGTACATGCATTGCATGCACTGAGAACAACATTTTTATCTTGTAGAGCAGAATCATGGAAAAGGTTTGAATGAACTCAGTATCATGTGGGAAGTTATGTGAGGATGTTTCCAGAAAGTTTGAAGTCAGTAGGTTGGAGTAAAATTGAAATGTATACTGCTTTTAATGTCAAGGCATTCAACGCACTGAGAAATCCTCTTTTTTATCTTGCTGTGTACAGCAATGATGCAGGTTTCAAACAACTCAGAATCATGTGGGAATTATGTGGATATGTTTCCATCAGGTTTGCAGTCAGTACTTGTGAGTAAAATGGAAATGATTACACTTTCAATGTAAATGCTTTCTATGCACTGAGATAACACCTTTTTTTTCTTTTTGAGCAGACTCATGGAAAAGGTTTCAATGAAGTCAGTATCATGTGGGAAGTTATGTTTGGATGTTTTCATAAAGTTTGCAGTCAGTACTTTGGAGTAAAATTGAAATGTATACTGCTTTTAATGTGAAAGCATTCAACGTGCTGAGAAAGCCACTTTTTTATCTTGATGTGCACAGCAACGATGCAGGTTTCAAACAACTCAGAATCATGTGGTAAGTTATGTGGATATGTTTCCATAAGGTTTGCAGTCAGTACTTGTGAGTAAAATGGAAATGAATACACTTTCAATGTAAATGCATTGTATGCTCTGAGATAACAACTTTTTTGTCTTGTTGAGCAGAGCTATGGAAATGGTTTCAATGAAGTCAGTATCATGTGGGAAGTTATGTTTGGATGTTTCCATAAAGTTTGCAGTCAGTAGTTTGGAGTAAAATTGAAATGTATACTGCTTTTAATGTCAAAGCATTCAACGCACTGAGAAATCCTCTTTTTTATCTGGCTGTGTACAGCACTGATGCAGGTTTCTAACAACTCAGAATCATGTAGGTAGTTATATGGATATGTTTCCATAAGTTTTGCAGTCAGTACTTGTGAGTAAAATGGAAATGAATACACTTTCAAAGTAAATGCATTGTATGCTCTGAGATAAAAACTATTTTATCTTGTTGAGCAGAATCATGGAAAAGGTTTGAATGAACTCAGTATCATGTGGGAAGTTAAGTTAGGATGTTTCCATAAAGTTTGCAGTCAGTAGATTGGAGAAAAGTTGAAATGTATACTGCTTTTAATGTCGAAGCATTCAACACACTGAGAAATCAACTTTTTTATCTTGATGTGCAGAGCAATGATGCAGGTTTCATACAACTTAGAATCATGAAGGATGTTCTGTGGATATGTTTCCATAAGGTTTGCAGTCAGTACTTGTGAGTAAAATGGAAATGAATACACTTTCATTGTAAATGCATTGTATGCTCTGAGATAACAACTTTTTTGTCTTGTTGAGCAGAGTCCAGGAAATGGTTTCAATGAACTCAGTATCATGTGGGAAGTTAAGTGAGGATGTTTCCATAAAGTTTGAAGTCAGTAGGTTGGAGAAAAATTGAAATGTATACTGCTTTTAATGTCAAAGCATTCAACGCACTGAGAAGTCCTCTTTTTTATCTTGCTGTGTACAGCAATGATGCAGGTTTCTAACAACTCAGAATCATGTGGGCAGTTATGTGGATATGTTTCCATAAGTTTTGCAGTCAGTACTTGTGAGTAAAATGGAAATGAATACACTTTCAATGTAAATGCATTGTATGCTCTGAGATAACAGCTTTTTTGTCTTGTTGAGCAGAGCTATGGAAATGGTTTCAATGAACTCAGTATCATGTGGGAAGCTAAGTTATGATCTTTCCATAAAGTTTGCGGTCAGTAGATTGGAGTAAAGTTGAAATGTATACTGCTTTAAATGTCAAAGCATTCAACGCTCTGCGAAACCAACCTTTTTTATCTTGATGTGCAGAGCAATAATGCAGGTTTCATACAACTTAGAATCATGAAGGAAGTTCTGTGGATATGTTTCCATAAGGTTTGCAGTTAGTACTTCTGAGGAAAATGGAAATGAATACACTTTCAATGTACATGCATTGCATGCACTGAGAACAACATTTTTATCTTGTAGAGCAGAATCATGGAAAAGGTTTGAATGAACTCAGTATCATGTGGGAAGTTATGTGAGGATGTTTCCAGAAAGTTTGAAGTCAGTAGGTTGGAGTAAAATTGAAATGTATACTGCTTTTAATGTCAAGGCATTCAACGCACTGAGAAATCCTCTTTTTTATCTTGCTGTGTACAGCAATGATGCAGGTTTCAAACAACTCAGAATCATGTGGGAAGTTATGTGGATATGTTTCCATCAGGTTTGCAGTCAGTACTTGTGAGTAAAATGGAAATGATTATACTTTCAATGTAAATGCTTTCAATGCACTGAGATAACACCTTTTTTTTTTTTTGAGCAGACTCATGGAAAAGGTTTCAATGAAGTCAGTATCATGTGGGAATTTATGTTAGGATGTATCCATCAAGTTTGCAGTCAGTAGATTGGAGTAAAGTTGAAATGTGTACTGCTTTTAATGTCAAAGCATTCAACGCACTGAGAAATCAACTTTGTTATCTTGATGTGCAGAGCAATGATGCAGCTTTCATACAACTTAGAATCATGAAGGAAGTTATGTGGATATGTTTCCATAAGGTTTGCAGTCAGTACTTGTGAATAAAATGGAAATGAATACACTTTCAATGCAAATGCATTGTATGCTCTGAGATAACAACTTTTTTGTCTTGTTGAGCAGACTCATGGAGAAGGTTTCAATGAAGTCAGTATCATGTGGGAAGTCATGTTTGGATGTTTTCATAAAGTTTGCAGTCAGTAGTTTGGAGTAAAATTGAAATGTATACTGCTTTTAATGTCAAAACATTCAACGCACTGAGAAGTCCTCTTTTTTATCTTGCTGTGTACAGCAATGATGCAGGTTTCTTAAAACTCAGAATCATGTGGGAAGTTATGTGGATATGTTTCCATAAGTTTTGCAGTCAGTACTTGTGAGTAAAATGGAAATGAATACACTTTCAATGTAAATGCATTGTATGCTCTGAGATAACAACTTTTTTGTCTTGTTGAGCAGAGTCAAGGAAATGGTTTCAATGAACTCAGTATCATGTCGGAAGTTAAGTTATCATGTTTCCATAAAGTTTGAAGTCAGTAGGTAGGAGTAAAATTGAAATGTATACTGCTTTTAATGTGAAAGCATTCAACGTGCTGAGAAAGCCACTTTTTTATCTTGATGTGCACAGCAATGATGCAGGTTTCAAACAACTCAGAATCATGTGGTAAGTTATGTGGATATGTTTCCATAAGGTTTGCAGTCAGTACTTGTGAGTAAAATGGAAATGAATACACTTTCAATGTAAATGCATTGTATGCTCTGAGATAACAACTTTTTTGTCTTGTTGAGCAGAGCTATGGAAATGGTTTCAATGAACTAAGTATCATGTGGGAAGTTAAGTTATGATCTTTCCATAAAGTTTGCGGTCAGTAGATTGGAGTAAAGTTGAAATGTATACTGCTTTAAATGTCAAAGCATTCAACGCTCTGAGAAACCAACTTTTTTATCTTGATGTGCAGAGCAATAATGCAGGTTTCATACAACTTAGAATCATGAAGGAAGTTCTGTGCATATGTTTCCATAAGGTTTGCAGTTAGTACTTCTGAGGAAAATGGAAATGAATACACTTTCAATGTACATGCACTGAGAACAACATTTTTATCTTGTAGAGCAGAATCATGGAAAAGGTTTGAATGAACTCAGTATCATGTGGGAAGTTATGTGAGGATGTTTCCAGACAGTATGAAGTCAGTAGGTTGGAGTAAAATTGAAATGTATACTGCTTTTAATGTCAAGGCATTCAACGCACTGAGAAATCCTCTTTTTTATCTTGCTGTGTACAGCAATGATGCAGGTTTCAAACAACTCAGAATCATGTGGGAAGTTATGTGGATATGTTTCCATCAGGTTTGCAGTCAGTACTTGTGAGTAAAATGGAAATGATTACACTTTCAATGTAAATGCTTTCTATGCACTGAGATAACATCTTTTTTTTCTTTTTGAGCAGACTCATGGAAAAGGTTTCAATGAAGTCAGTATCATGTGGGAAGTTATGTTTGGATGTTTTCATAAAGTTTGCAGTCAGTAGTTTGGAGTAAAATTGAAATGTATACTGCTTTTAATGTCAAAACATTCAAAGCACTGAGAAGTCCTCTTTTTTATCTTGCTGTGTACAGCAATGATGCAGGTTTCTTAGTACTCAGAATCATGTGGGAAGTTATGTGGATATGTTTCCATAAGTTTTGCAGTCAGTACTTGTGAGTAAAATGGAAATGAATACACTTTCAATGTAAATGCATTGTATGCTCTGAGATAACAACTTTTTTGTCTTGTTGAGCAGAGTCAAGGAAATGGTTTCAATGAACTCAGTATCATGTCGGAAGTTAAGTTATCATGTTTCCATAAAGTTTGAAGTCAGTAGGTAGGAGTAAAATTGAAATGTATACTGCTTTTAATGTGAAAGCATTCAACGTGCTGAGAAAGCCACTTTTTTATCTTGATGTGCACAGCAATGATGCAGGTTTCAAACAACTCAGAATCATGTGGTAAGTTATGTGGATATGTTTCCATAAGGTTTGCAGTCAGTACTTGTGAGTAAAATGGAAATGAATACACTTTCAATGTAAATGCATTGTATGCTCTGAGATAACAACTTTTTTGTCTTGTTGAGCAGAGCTATGGAAATGGTTTCAATGAACTAAGTATCATGTGGGAAGTTAAGTTATGATCTTTCCATAAAGTTTGCGGTCAGTAGATTGGAGTAAAGTTGAAATGTATACTGCTTTAAATGTCAAAGCATTCAACGCTCTGAGAAACCAACTTTTTTATCTTGATGTGCAGAGCAATAATGCAGGTTTCATACAACTTAGAATCATGAAGGAAGTTCTGTGGATATGTTTCCATAAGGTTTGCAGTTAGTACTTCTGAGGAAAATGGAAATGAATACACTTTCAATGTACATGCACTGAGAACAACATTTTTATCTTGTAGAGCAGAATCATGGAAAAGGTTTGAATGAACTCAGTATCATGTGGGAAGTTATGTGAGGATGTTTCCAGACAGTATGAAGTCAGTAGGTTGGAGTAAAATTGAAATGTATACTGCTTTTAATGTCAAGGCATTCAACGCACTGAGAAATCCTCTTTTTTATCTTGCTGTGTACAGCAATGATGCAGGTTTCAAACAACTCAGAATCATGTGGGAAGTTATGTGGATATGTTTCCATCAGGTTTGCAGTCAGTACTTGTGAGTAAAATGGAAATGATTACACTTTCAATGTAAATGCTTTCTATGCACTGAGATAACACCTTGTTTTTCTTTTTGAGCAGACTCATGGAAAAGGTTTCAATGAAGTCAGTATCATGTGGGAAGTTATGTTTGGATGTTTTCATAAAGTTTGCAGTCAGTAGTTTGGAGTAAAATTGAAATGTATACTGCTTTTAATGTCAAAACATTCAACGCACTGAGAAGTCCTCTTTTTTATCTTGCTGTGTACAGCAATGATGCAGGTTTCTTAGAACTCAGAATCATGTGGGAAGTTATGTGGATATGTTTCCATAAGTTTTGCAGTCAGTACTTGTGAGTAAAATGGAAATGAATACACTTTCAATGTAAATGCATTGTATGCTCTGAGATAACAACTTTTTTGTCTTGTTGAGCAGAGTCAAGGAAATGGTTTCAATGAACTCAGTATCATGTCGGAAGTTAAGTTATCATGTTTCCATAAAGTTTGAAGTCGGTAGGTAGGAGTAAAATTGAAATGTATACTGCTTTTAATGTGAAAGCATTCAACGTGCTGAGAAAGCCACTTTTTTATCTTGATGTGCACAGCAATGATGCAGATTTCAAACAACTCAGAATCATGTGGTAAGTTATGTGGATATGTTTCCATAAGGTTTGCAGTCAGTACTTGTGAGTAAAATGGAAATGAATACACTTTCAATGTAAATGCATTGTATGCTCTGAGATAAAAACTATTTTATCTTGTTGAGCAGAATCATGGAAAAGGTTTGAATGAACTCAGTATTATGTGGGAAGTTAAGTTAGGATGTTTCCATAAAGTTTGCAGTCAGTAGATTGGAGTAAAGTTGAAATGTATACTGCTTTAAATGTCAAAGCATTCAACGCTCTGAGAAAACAACTTTTTTATCTTGATGTGCAGAGGAATAATGCAGGTTTCATACAACTTAGAATCATGAAGGAAGTTCTGTGGATATGTTTCCATAAGGTTTGCAGTTAGTACTTCTGAGGAAAATGGAAATGAATACACTTTCAATGTACATGCATTGCATGCACTAAGAACAACATTTTTATCTTGTAGAGCAGAATCATGGAAAAGGTTTGATTGAATTCAGTATCATGTTGGAAGTTATGTGAGGATGTTTCCATAAAGTTTGAAGTCAGTAGGTTGGAGTAAAATTGAAATGTATACTGCTTTTAATGTCAAGGCATTCAACGCACTGAGAAATCCTCTTTTTTATCTTGCTGTGTACAGCAATGATGCAGGTTTCAAACAACTCAGAATCATGTGGGAAGTTATGTGGATATGTTTCCATCAGGTTTGCAGTCAGTACTTGTGAGTAAAATGGAAATGATTACACTTTCAATGTAAATGCTTTCTATGCACTGAGATAACACCTTTTTTTTCTTGTTGAGCAGACTCATGGAAAAGGTTTCAATGAAGTCAGTATCATGTGGGAAGTTATGTTAGGATGTATCCATAAAGTTTGCAGTCAGTAGATTGGAGTAAAGTTGAAATGTGTACTGCTTTTAATCTCAAAGCATTCAACGCACTGAGAAATCAAATTTGTTATCTTGATGTGCAGAGCAATGATGCAGCTTTGATACAACTTAGAATCATGAAGGAAGTTCTGTGGATATGTTTCCATAAGGTTTGCAGTCAGTACTTGTAAATAAAATGGAAAGGAATACACTTTCAATGCAAATGCATTGTATGCTCTGAGATAACAACTTTTTTGTCTTGTTGAGCAGAGTCCAGGAAATGGTTTCAATGAACTCAGTATCATGTGGGAAGTTAAGTGAGGATGTTTCCATAAAGTTTGAAGTCAGTAGGTTGGAGAAAAATTGAAATGTATACTGCTTTTAATGTCAAAGCATTCAACGCACTGAGAAGTCCTCTTTTTTATCTTGCTGTGTACAGCAATGATGCAGGTTTCTAACAACTCAGAATCATGTGGGCAGTTATGTGCATATGTTTCCATAAGTTTTGCAGTCAGTACTTGTGAGTAAAATGGAAATGAATACACTTTCAATGTAAATGCCTTGTATGCTCTGAGATAACAACTTTTTTGTCTTGTTGAGCAGCGTCCAGGAAATGGTTTCAATGAACTCAGTATCATGTGGGAAGTTAGCTGAGGATGTTTCCATAAAGTTTGAAGTCAGTAGGTTGAAGTAAAATTGAAATGTATACTGCTTTTAATGTCAAAGCATTCAACGCACTGAGAAGTCCTCTTTTTTATCTTGCTGTGTACAGCAATGATGCAGGTTTCTAACAACTCAGAATCATGTGGGAAGTTATGTGGATATGTTTCCATAAGTTTTGCAGTCAGTACTTGTGAGTAAAATGGAAATGAATACACTTTCAATGTAAATGCATTGTATGCTCTGAGATAACAACTTTTTTGTCTTGTTGAGCAGACTCATGGAGAAGGTTTCAATGAAGTCAGTATCATGTGGGAAGTTATGTTTGGATGTTTTCATAAAGTTTGCAGTCAGTAGTTTGGAGTAAAATTGAAATGTATACTGCTTTTAATGTGAAAACATTCAACGCACTGAGAAGTCCTCTTTTATATCTTGCTGTGTACAGCAATGATGCAGGTTTCTAACAACTCAGAATCATGTGGGAAGTTATGTGGATATGTTTCCATAAGTTTTACAGTCAGTACTTGTGAGTAAAATGGAAATGAATACACTTTCAATGTAAATGCATTGTATGCTCTGAGATAACAACTTTTTTGTCTTGTTGAGCAGAGTCAAGGAAATGGTTTCAATGAACTCAGTATCATGTGGGAAGTTAAGTTATCATGTTTCCATAAAGTTTGAAGTCAGTAGGTAGGAGTAAAATTGAAATGTATACTGCTTTTAATGTGAAAGCATTCAACGTGCTGAGAAAGCCACTTTTTTATCTTGATGTGCACAGCAATGATGCAGGTTTCAAACAACTCAGAATCATGTGGTAAGTTATGTGGATATGTTTCCATAAGGTTTGCAGTCAGTACTTGTGAGTAAAATGGAAATGAATACACTTTCAATGTAAATGCATTGTATGCTCTGAGATAACAACTTTTTTGTCTTGTTGAGCAGAGCTATGGAAATGGTTTCAATGAACTAAGTATCATGTGGGAAGTTAAGTTATGATCTTTCCATAAAGTTTGCGGTCAGTAGATTGGAGTAAAGTTGAAATGTATACTGCTTTAAATGTCAAAGCATTCAACGCTCTGAGAAACCAACTTTTTTATCTTGATGTGCAGAGCAATAATGCAGGTTTCATACAACTTAGAATCATGAAGGAAGTTCTGTGGATATGTTTCCATAAGGTTTGCAGTTAGTACTTCTGAGGAAAATGGAAATGAATACACTTTCAATGTACATGCACTGAGAACAACATTTTTATCTTGTAGAGCAGAATCATGGAAAAGGTTTGAATGAACTCAGTATCATGTGGGAAGTTATGTGAGGATGTTTCCAGACAGTATGAAGTCAGTAGGTTGGAGTAAAATTGAAATGTATACTGCTTTTAATGTCAAGGCATTCAACGCACTGAGAAATCCTCTTTTTTATCTTGCTGTGTACAGCAATGATGCAGGTTTCAAACAACTCAGAATCATGTGGGAAGTTATGTGGATATGTTTCCATCAGGTTTGCAGTCAGTACTTGTGAGTAAAATGGAAATGATTACACTTTCAATGTAAATGCTTTCTATGCACTGAGATAACACCTTTTTTTTCTTGTTGAGCAGACTCATGGAAAAGGTTTCAATGAAGTCAGTATCATGTGGGAAGTTATGTTAGGATGTATCCATAAAGTTTGCAGTCAGTAGATTGGAGTAAAGTTGAAATGTGTACTGCTTTTAATCTCAAAGCATTCAACGCACTGAGAAATCAAATTTGTTATCTTGATGTGCAGAGCAATGATGCAGCTTTGATACAACTTAGAATCATGAAGGAAGTTCTGTGGATATGTTTCCATAAGGTTTGCAGTTAGTACTTCTGAGTAAAATGGAAATGAATACACTTTCAATGTAAATGAATTGTATGCTCTCAGATAACAACTTTTTTGTCTTGTTGAGCAGAGTCAAGGAAATGGTTTCAATGAACTCAGTATCATGTGGGAAGTTAAGTTATCATGTTTCCATAAAGTTTGAAGTCAGTAGGTAGGAGTAAAATTGAAATGTATACTGCTTTTAATGAGAAAGCATTCAACGTGCTGAGAAAGCCACTTTTTTATCTTGATGTGCACAGCAATGATGCAGGTTTCAAACAACTCAGAATCATGTGGTAAGTTATGTGGATATGTTTCCATAAGGTTTGCAGTCAGTACTTGTGAGTAAAATGGAAATGAATACACTTTCAATGTAAATGCATTGTATGCTCTGAGATAACAACTTTTTTGTCTTGTTGAGCAGAGCTATGGAAATGGTTTCAATGAAGTCAGTATCATGTGGGAAGTTATGTTTGGATGTTTCCATAAAGTTTGCAGTCAGTAGTTTGGAGTAAAATTGAAATGTATACTGCTTTTAATGTCAAAGCATTCAACGCACTGAGAAATCCTCTTTTTTATCTGGCTGTGTACAGCACTGATGCAGGTTTCTAACAACTCAGAATCATGTAGGTAGTTATATGGATATGGTTCCATAAGTTTTGCAGTCAGTACTTGTGAGTAAAATGGAAATGAATACACTTTCAAAGTAAATGCATTGTATGCTCTGAGATAAAAACTATTTTATCTTGTTGAGCAGAATCATGGAAAAGGTTTGAATGAACTCAGTATCATGTGGGAAGTTAAGTTAGGATGTTTCCATAAAGTTTGCAGTCAGTAGATTGGAGTAAAGTTGAAATGTATACTGCTTTTAATGTCGAAGCATTCAACACACTGAGAAATCAACTTTTTTATCTTGATGTGCAGAGCAATGATGCAGGTTTCATACAACATAGAATCATGAAGGATGTTCTGTGGATATGTTTCCATAAGGTTTGCAGTCAGTACTTGTGAGTAAAATGGAAATGAATACACTTTCAATGTAAATGCATTGTATGCTCTGAGATAACAACTTTTTTGTCTTGTTGAGCAGAGTCCAGGAAATGGTTTCAATGAACTCAGTATCATGTGGGAAGTTAAGTGAGGATGTTTCCATAAAGTTTGAAGTCAGTAGGTTGGAGAAAAATTGAAATGTATACTGCTTTTAATGTCAAAGCATTCAACGCACTGAGAAGTCCTCTTTTTTATCTTGCTGTGTACAGCAATGATGCAGGTTTCTAACAACTCAGAATCATGTGGGCAGTTATGTGGATATGTTTCCATAAGTTTTGCAGTCAGTACTTGTGAGTAAAATGGAAATGAATACACTTTCAATGTAAATGCATTGTATGCTCTGAGATAACAACTTTTTTGTCTTGTTGAGCAGAGTCAAGGAAATGGTTTCAATGAACTCAGTATCATGTGGGAAGTTAAGTTATGATCTTTCCATAAAGTTTGCGGTCAGTAGATTGGAGTAAAGTTGAAATGTATACTGCTTTAAATGTCAAAGCATTCAACGCTCTGAGAAACCAACTTTTTTATCTTGATGTGCAGAGCAATAATGCAGGTTTCATACAACTTAGAATCATGAAGGAAGTTCTGTGGATATGTTTCCATAAGGTTTGCAGTCAGTACTTGTGAGTAAAATGGAAATGAATACACTTTCAATGTAAATGCATTGTATGCTCTGAGATAACAACTTTTTTGTCTTGTTGAGCAGACTCATGGAGAAGGTTTCAATGAAGTCAGTATCATGTGGGAAGTTATGTTTGGATGTTTTCATAAAGTTTGCAGTCAGTAGTTTGGAGTAAAATTGAAATGTATACTGCTTTTAATGTGAAAACATTCAACGCACTGAGAAGTCCTCTTTTATATCTTGCTGTGTACAGCAATGATGCAGGTTTCTAACAACTCAGAATCATGTGGGAAGTTATGTGGATATGTTTCCATAAGTTTTACAGTCAGTACTTGTGAGTAAAATGGAAATGAATACACTTTCAATGTAAATGCATTGTATGCTCTGAGATAACAACTTTTTTGTCTTGTTGAGCAGAGTCAAGGAAATGGTTTCAATGAACTCAGTATCATGTGGGAAGTTAAGTTATCATGTTTCCATAAAGTTTGAAGTCAGTAGGTAGGAGTAAAATTGAAATGTATACTGCTTTTAATGTGAAAGCATTCAACGTGCTGAGAAAGCCACTTTTTTACCTTGATGTGCACAGCAATGATGCAGGTTTCAAACAACTCAGAATCATGTGGTAAGTTATGTGGATATGTTTCCATAAGGTTTGCAGTCAGTACTTGTGAGTAAAATGGAAATGAATACACTTTCAATGTAAATGCATTGTATGCTCTGAGATAACAACTTTTTTGTCTTGTTGAGCAGAGCTATGGAAATGGTTTCAATGAACTAAGTATCATGTGGGAAGTTAAGTTATGATCTTTCCATAAAGTTTGCGGTCAGTAGATTGGAGTAAAGTTGAAATGTATACTGCTTTAAATGTCAAAGCATTCAACGCTCTGAGAAACCAACTTTTTTATCTTGATGTGCAGAGCAATAATGCAGGTTTCATACAACTTAGAATCATGAAGGAAGTTCTGTGGATATGTTTCCATAAGGATTGCAGTTAGTACTTCTGAGGAAAATGGAAATGAATACACTTTCAATGTACATGCATTGCATGCACTGAGAACAACATTTTTATCTTGTAGAGCAGAATCATGGAAAAGGTTTGAATGAACTCAGTATCATGTGGGAAGTTATGTGAGGATGTTTCCATAAAGTTTGAAGTCAGTAGGTTGGAGTAAAATTGAAATGTATACTGCTTTTAATGTCAAGGCATTCAACGCACTGAGAAATCCTCTTTTTTATCTTGCTGTGTACAGCAATGATGCAGGTTTCAAACAACTCAGAATCATGTGGGAAGTTATGTGGATATGTTTCCATCAGGTTTGCAGTCAGTACTTGTGAGTAAAATGGAAATGATTACACTTTCAATGTAAATGCTTTCTATGCACTGAGATAACACCTTTTTTTTCTTTTTGAGCAGACTCATGGAAAAGGTTTCAATGAAGTCAGTATCATGTGGGAATTTATGTTAGGATGTATCCATAAAGTTTGCAGTCAGTAGATTGGAGTAAAGTTGAAATGTGTACTGCTTTTAATGTCAAAGCATTAAACGCACTGAGAAATCAACTTTGTTATCTTGATGTGCAGAGCAATGATGCAGCTTTCATACAACTTAGAATCATGAAGGAAGTTATGTGGATATGTTTCCATAAGGTTTGCAGTCAGTACTTGTGAATAAAATGGAAATGAATACACTTTCAATGCAAATGCATTGTATGCTCTGAGATAACAACTTTTTTGTCTTGTTGAGCAGACTCATGGAGAAGGTTTCAATGAAGTCAGTATCATGTGGGAAGTTATGTTTGGATGTTTTCATAAAGTTTGCAGTCAGTAGTTTGGAGTAAAATTGAAATGTATACTGCTTTTAATGTCAAAACATTCAACGCACTGAGAAGTCCTCTTTTTTATCTTGCTGTGTACAGCAATGATGCAGGTTTCTAACAACTCAGAATCATGTGGGAAGTTATGTGGATATGTTTCCATAAGTTTTGCAGTCAGTACTTGTGAGTAAAATGGAAATGAATACACTTTCAATGTAAATGAATTGTATGCTCTCAGATAACAACTTTTTTGTCTTGTTGAGCAGAGTCAAGGAAATGGTTTCAATGAACTCAGTATCATGTGGGAAGTTAAGTTATCATGTTTCCATAAAGTTTGAAGTCAGTAGGTAGGAGTAAAATTGAACTGTATACTGCTTTTAATGTGAAAGCATTCAACGTGCTGAGAAAGCCACTTTTTTATCTTGATGTGCACAGCAATGATGCAGGTTTCAAACAACTCAGAATTATGTGGTAAGTTATGTGGATATGTTTCCATAAGGTTTGCAGTCAGTACTTGTGAGTAAAATGGAAATGAATACACTTTCAATGTAAATGCATTGTATGCTCTGAGATAACAACTTTTTTGTCTTGTTGAGCAGAGCTATGGAAATGGTTTCAATGAAGTCAGTATCATGTGGGAAGTTATGTTTGGATGTTTCCATAAAGTTTGCAGTCAGTAGTTTGGAGTAAAATTGAAATGTATACTGCTTTTAATGTCAAAGCATTCAACGCACTGAGAAATCCTCTTTTTTATCTGGCTGTGTACAGCACTGATGCAGGTTTCTAACAACTCAGAATCATGTAGGTAGTTATATGGATATGTTTCCATAAGTTTTGCAGTCAGTACTTGTGAGTAAAATGGAAATGAATACACTTTCAAAGTAAATGCATTGTATGCTCTGAGATAAAAACTATTTTATCTTGTTGAGCAGAATCATGGAAAAGGTTTGAATGAACTCAGTATCATGTGGGAAGTTAAGTTAGGATGTTTCCATAAAGTTTGCAGTCAGTAGATTGGAGTAAAGTTGAAATGTATACTGCTTTTAATGTCGAAGCATTCAACACACTGAGAAATCAACTTTTTTATCTTGATGTGCAGAGCAATGATGCAGGTTTCATACAACTTAGAATCATGAAGGATGTTCTGTGGATATGTTTCCATAAGGTTTGCAGTCAGTACTTGTGAGTAAAATGGAAATGAATACACTTTCAATGTAAATGCATTGTATGCTCTGAGATAACAACTTTTTTGTCTTGTTGAGCAGAGTCCAGGAAATGGTTTCAATGAACTCAGTATCATGTGGGAAGTTAACTGAGGATGTTTCCATAAAGTTTGAAGTCAGTAGGTTGGAGTAAAATTGAAATGTATACTGCTTTTAATGTCAAAGCATTCAACGCACTCAGAAGTCCTCTTTTTTATCTTGCTGTGTACAGCAATGATGCAGGTTTCTAACAACTCAGAATCATGTGGGAAGTTATGTGGATATGTTTCCATAAGTTTTGCAGTCAGTACTTGTGAGTAAAATGGAAATGAATACACTTTCAATGTAAATGCATTGTATGCTCTGAGATAACTTTTTTGTCTTGTTGAGCAGAGTCAAGGAAATGGTTTCAATGAACTCAGTATCATGTGGGAAGTTAAGTTATCATGTTTCCATAAAGTTTGAAGTCAGTAGGTAGGAGTAAAATTGAAATGTATACTGCTTTTAATGTGAAAGCATTCAACGTGCTGAGAAAGCCACTTTTTTATCTTGATGTGCACAGCAATGATGCAGGTTTCAAACAACTCAGAATCATGTGGTAAGTTATGTGGATATGTTTCCATAAGGTTTGCAGTCAGTACTTGTGTGTAAAATGGAAATGAATACACTTTCAATGTACATGCATTGCATGCACTGAGAACAACATTTTTATCTTGTAGAGCAGAATCATGGAAAAGGTTTGAATGAACTCAGTATCATGTAGGAAGTTATGTGAGGATGTTTCCAGAAAGTTTGAAGTCAGTAGGTTGGAGTAAAATTGAAATGTATACTGCTTTTAATGTCAAGGCATTCAACGCACTGAGAAATCCTCTTTTTTATCTTGCTGTGTACAGCAATGATGCAGGTTTCAAACAACTCAGAATCATGTGGGAAGTTATGTGGATATGTTTCCATCAGGTTTGCAGTCAGTACTTGTGAGTAAAATGGAAATGATTACACTTTCAATGTAAATGCTTTCAATGCACTGAGATAACACCTTTTTTTTCTTTTTGAGCAGACTCATGGAAAAGGTTTCAATGAAGTCAGTATCATGTGGGAATTTATGTTAGGATGTATCCATCAAGTTTGCAGTCAGTAGATTGGAGTAAAGTTGAAATGTGTACTGCTTTTAATGTCAAAGCATTCAACGCACTGAGAAATCAACTTTGTTATCTTGATGTGCAGAGCAATGATGCAGCTTTCATACAACTTAGAATCATGAAGGAAGTTATGTGGATATGTTTCCATAAGGTTTGCAGTCAGTACTTGTGAATAAAATGGAAATGAATACACTTTCAATGCAAATGCATTGTATGCTCTGAGATAACAACTTTTTTGTCTTGTTGAGCAGACTCATGGAGAAGGTTTCAATGAAGTCAGTATCATGTGGGAAGTTATGTTTGGATGTTTTCATAAAGTTTGCAGTCAGTAGTTTGGAGTAAAATTGAAATGTATACTGCTTTTAATGTCAAAACATTCAACGCACTGAGAAGTCCTCTTTTTTATCTTGCTGTGTACAGCAATGATGCAGGTTTCTTAGAACTCAGAATCATGTGGGAAGTTATGTGGATATGTTTCCATAAGTTTTGCAGTCAGTACTTGTGAGTAAAATGGAAATGAATACACTTTCAATGTAAATGCATTGTATGCTCTGAGATAACAACTTTTTTGTCTTGTTGAGCAGAGTCAAGGAAATGGTTTCAATGAACTCAGTATCATGTTGGAAGTTATGTGAGGATGTTTCCATAACGTTTGAAGTCAGTAGGTTGGAGTAAAATTGAAATGTATACTGCTTTTAATGTCAAGGCATTCAACGCACTGAGAAATCCTCTTTTTTATCTTGCTGTGTACAGCAATGATGCAGGCTTCAAACAACTCAGAATCATGTGGGAAATATGTGGATATGTTTCCATCAGGTTTGCAGTCAGTACTTGTGAGTAAAATGGAAATGATTACACTTTCAATGTAAATGCTTTCTATGCACTGAGATAACACCTTTTTTTTCTTTTTCAGCAGACTCATGGAGAAGGTTTCAATGAAGTCAGTATCATGTGGGAAGTTATGTTTGGATGTTTCCATAAAGTTTGCAGTCAGTAGTTTGGAGTAAAATTGAAATGTATACTGCTTTTAATGTCAAAACATTCAACGCACTGAGAAGTCCTCTTTTTTATCTTGCTGTGTACAGCAATGATGCAGGTTTCTTAGAACTCAGAATCATGTGCGAAGTTATGTGGATATGTTTCCAGAAGTTTTGCAGTCAGTACTTGTGAGTAAAATGGAAATGAATACATTTTCAATGTAAATGCATTGTATGCTCTGAGATAACAACTTTTTTGTCTTGTTGAGCAGAGTCAAGGAAATGGTTTCAATGAACTCAGTATCATGTGGGAAGTTAAGTTATCATGTTTCCATAAAGTTTGAAGTCAGTAGGTAGGATTAAAATTGAAATGTATACTGCTTTTAATGTGAAAGCATTCAACGTGCTGAGAAAGCCACTTTTTTATCTTGATGTGCACAGCAATGATGCAGGTTTCAAACAACTCAGAATCATGTGGTAAGTTATGTGGATATGTTTCCATAAGGTTTGCAGTCAGTACTTGTGAGTAAAATGGAAATGAATACACTTTCAATGTAAATGCATTGTATGCTCTGAGATAACAACTTTTTTGTCTTGTTGAGCAGAGCTATGGAAATGGTTTCAATGAAGTCAGTATCATGTGGGAAGTTATGTTTGGATGTTTCCATAAAGTTTGCAGTCAGTAGTTTGGAGTAAAATTGAAATGTATACTGCTTTTAATGTCAAAGCATTCAACGCACTGAGAAATCCTCTTTTTTATCTGGCTGTGTACAGCACTGATGCAGGTTTCTAACAACTCAGAATCATGTAGGTAGTTATGTGGATATGTTTCCATAAGTTTTGCAGTCAGTACTTGTGAGTAAAATGCAAATGAATACACTTTCAATGTACATGCATTGCATGCACTGAGAACAACATTTTTATCTTGTAGAGCAGAATCATGGAAAAGGTTTGATTGAATTCAGTATCATGTTGGAAGTTATGTGAGGATGTTTCCATAAAGTTTGAAGTCAGTAGGTTGGAGTAAAATTGAAATGTATACTGCTTTTAATGTCAAGGCATTCAACGCACTGAGAAATCCACTTTTTTATCTTCCTGTGTACAGCAATGATGGAGGTTTCAAACAACTCAGAATCATGTGGGAAGTTATGTGGATATGTTTCCATCAGGTTTGCAGTCAGTACTTGTGAGTAAAATGGAAATGATTACACTTTCAATGTAAATGCTTTCTATGCACTGAGATAACACCTTTTTTTTCTTGTTGAGCAGACTCATGGAAAAGGTTTCAATGAAGTCAGTATCATGTGGGAAGTTATGTTAGGATGTATCCATAAAGTTTGCAGTCAGTAGATTGGAGTAAAGTTGAAATGTGTACTGCTTTTAATGTCAAAGCATTCAACGCACTGAGAAATCAACTTTGTTATCTTGATGTGCAGAGCAATGATGCAGCTTTGATACAACTTAGAATCATGAAGGAAGTTCTGTGGATATGTTTCCATAAGGTTTGCAGTCAGTACTTGTAAATAAAATGGAAAGGAATACACTTTCAATGCAAATGCATTGTATGCTCTGAGATAACAACTTTTTTGTCTTGTTGAGCAGACTCATGGAGAAGGTTTCAATGAAGTCAGTATCATGTGGGAAGTTATGTTTGGATGTTTTCATAAAGTTTGCAGTCAGTAGTTTGGAGTAAAATTGAAATGTATACTGCTTTTAATGTGAAAACATTCAACGCACTGAGAAGTCCTCTTTTTTATCTTGCTGTGTACAGCAATGATGCAGGTGTCTAACAACTCAGAATCATGTGGGAAGTTATGTGGATATGTTTCCATAAGTTTTGCAGTCAGTACTTGTGAGTAAAATGGAAATGAATACACTTTCAATGTAAATGCATTGTATGCTCTGAGATAACAACTTTTTTGTCTTGTTGAGCCGAGTCAAGGAAATGGTTTCAATGAACTCAGTATCATGTGGGAAGTTAAGTTATCATGTTTCCATAAAGTTTGAAGTCAGTAGGTAGGAGTAAAATTGAAATGTATACTGCTTTTAATGTGAAAGCATTCAACGTGCTGAGAAAGCCACTTTTTTATCTTGATGTGCACAGCAATGATGCAGGTTTCAAACAACTTAGAATCATGAAGGAAGTTCTGTGGATATGTTTCCATAAGGTTTGCAGTTAGTACTTCTGAGGAAAATGGAAATGAATACACTTTCAATGTACATGCATTGCATGCACTGAGAACAACATTTTTATCTTGTAGAACAGAATCATGGAAAAGGTTTGAATGAACTCAGTATCATGTGGGAAGTTATGTGAGGATGTTTCCAGAAAGTATGAAGTCAGTAGGTTGGAGTAAAATTGAAATGTATACTGCTTTTAATGTCAAGGCATTCAACGCACTGAGAAATCCTCTTTTTTATCTTGCTGTGTACAGCAATGATGCAGGTTTCAAACAACTCAGAATCATGTGGGAAGTTATGTGGATATGTTTCCATCAGGTTTGCAGTCAGTACTTGTGAGTAAAATGGAAATGATTACACTTTCAATGTAAATGCTTTCTATGCACTGAGATAACACTTTTTTTTTCTTTTTGAGCAGACTCATGGAAAAGGTTTCAATGAAGTCAGTATCATGTGGGAATTTATGTTAGGATGTATCCATAAAGTTTGCAGTCAGTAGATTGGAGTAAAGTTGAAATGTGTACTGCTTTTAATGTCAAAGCATTCAACGCACTGAGAAATCAACTTTGTTATCTTGATGTGCAGAGCAATGATGCAGCTTTCATACAACGTAGAATCATGAAGGAAGTTATGTGGATATGTTTCCATAAGGTTTGCAGTCAGTACTTGTGAATAAAATGGAAATGAATACACTTTCAATGCAAATGCATTGTATGCTCTGAGATAACAACTTTTTTGTCTTGTAGAGCAGACTCATGGAGAAGGTTTCAATGAAGTCAGTATCATGTGGGAAGTTATGTTTGGATGTTTTCATAAAGTTTGCAGTCAGTAGTTTGGAGTAAAATTGAAAAGTATACTGCTTTTAATGTCAAAACATTCAACGCACTGAGAAGTCCTCTTTTTTATCTTGCTGTGTACAGCAATGATGCAGGTTTCTTAGAACTCAGAATCATGTGCGAAGTTATGTGGATATGTTTCCATAAGTTTTGCAGTCAGTACTTGTGAGTAAAATGGAAATGAATACACTTTCAATGTAAATGCATTGTATGCTCTGAGATAACAACTTTTTTGTCTTGTTGAGCAGAGTCAAGGAAATGGTTTCAATGAACTCAGTATCATGTGGGAAGTTAAGTTATCATGTTTCCATAAAGTTTGAAGTCAGTAGGTAGGAGTAAAATTGAAATGTATACTGCTTTTAATGTGAAAGCATTCAACGTGCTGAGAAAGCCACTTTTTTATCTTGATGTGCACAGCAATGATGCAGGTTTCAAACAACTCAGAATCATGTGGTAAGTTATGTGGATATGTTTCCATAAGGTTTGCAGTCAGTACTTGTGAGTAAAATGGAAATGAATACACTTTCAATGTAAATGCATTGTATGCTCTGAGATAACAACTTTTTTGTCTTGTTGAGCAGAGTCAAGGAAATGGTTTCAATGAACTCAGTATCATGTGGGAAGTTAAGTTATCATGTTTCCATAAAGTTTGCAGTCAGTAGTTTGGAGTAAAATTGAAATGTATACTGCTTTTAATGTCAAAGCATTCAACGCACTGAGAAATCCTCTTTTTTATCTGGCTGTGTACAGCACTGATGCAGGTTTCTAACAACTCAGAATCATGTAGGTAGTTATATGGATATGTTTCCATAAGGTTTGCAGTCAGTACTTGTGAGTAAAATGGAAATGAATACACTTTCAATGTAAATGCATTGTATGCTCTGAGATAACAACTTTTTTGTCTTGTTGAGCAGAGTCAAGGAAATGGTTTCAATGAACTCAGTATCATGTGGGAAGTTAAGTTATCATGTTTCCATAAAGTTTGCAGTCAGTAGTTTGGAGTAAAATTGAAATGTATACTGCTTTTAATGTCAAAGCATTCAACGCACTGAGAAATCCTCTTTTTTATCTGGCTGTGTACAGCACTGATGCAGGTTTCTAACAACTCAGAATCATGTAGGTAGTTATATGGATATGTTTCCATAAGTTTTGCAGTCAGTACTTGTGAGTAAAATGGAAATGAATAGACTTTTAAAGTAAATGCATTGTATGCTCTGAGATAAAAACTATTTTATCTTGTTGAGCAGAATCATGGAAAAGGTTTGAATGAACTCAGTATCATGTGGGAAGTTAAGTTAGGATGTTTCCATAAAGTTTGCAGTCAGTAGATTGGAGTAAAGTTGAAATGTATACTGCTTTTAATGTCGAAGCATTCAACACACTGAGAAATCAACTTTTTTATCTTGATGTGCAGAGCAATGATGCAGGTTTCATACAACTTAGAATCATGAAGGATGTTCTGTGGATATGTTTCCATAAGGTTTGCAGTCAGTACTTGTGAGTAAAATGGAAATGAATACACTTTCATTGTAAATGCATTGTATGCTCTGAGATAACAACTTTTTTGTCTTGTTGAGCAGAGTCCAGGAAATGGTTTCAATGAACTCAGTATCATGTGGGAAGTTAAGTGAGGATGTTTCCATAAAGTTTGAAGTCAGTAGGTTGGAGAAAAATTGAAATGTATACTGCTTTTAATGTCAAAGCATTCAACGCACTGAGAAGTCCTCTTTTTTATCTTGCTGCGTACAGCAATGATGCAGGTTTCTAACAACTCAGAATCATGTGGGCAGTTATGTGGATATGTTTCCATAAGTTTTGCAGTCAGTACTTGTGAGTAAAATGGAAATGAATACACTTTCAATGTAAATGCATTGTATGCTCTGAGATAACAACTTTTTTGTCTTGTTGAGCAGAATCATGGAAAAGGTTTGAATGAACTCAGTATTATGTGGGAAGTTAAGTTAGGATGTTTCCATAAAGTTTGCAGTCAGTAGATTGGAGTAAAGTTGAAATGTATACTGCTTTAAATGTCAAAGCATTCAACGCTCTGAGAAAACAACTTTTTTATCTTGATGTGCAGAGGAATAATGCAGGTTTCATACAACTTAGAATCATGAAGGAAGTTCTGTGGATATGTTTCCATAAGGTTTGCAGTTAGTACTTCTGAGGAAAATGGAAATGAATACACTTTCAATGTACATGCATTGCATGCACTGAGAACAACATTTTTATCTTGTAGAGCAGAATCATGGAAAAGGTTTGATTGAATTCAGTATCATGTTGGAAGTTATGTGAGGATGTTTCCATAAAGTTTGAAGTCAGTAGGTTGGAGTAAAATTGAAATGTATACTGCTTTTAATGTCAAGGCATTCAACGCACTGAGAAATCCTCTTTTTTATCTTGCTGTGTACAGCAATGATGCAGGTTTCAAACAACTCAGAATCATGTGGGAAGTTATGTGGATATGTTTCCATCAGGTTTGCAGTCAGTACTTGTGAGTAAAATGGAAATGATTACACTTTCAATGTAAATGCTTTCTATGCACTGAGATAACACCTTTTTTTTCTTGTTGAGCAGACTCATGGAAAAGGTTTCAATGAAGTCAGTATCATGTGGGAAGTTATGTTAGGATGTATCCATAAAGTTTGCAGTCAGTAGATTGGAGTAAAGTTGAAATGTGTACTGCTTTTAATCTCAAAGCATTCAACGCACTGAGAAATCAAATTTGTTATCTTGATGTGCAGAGCAATGATGCAGCTTTGATACAACTTAGAATCATGAAGGAAGTTCTGTGGATATGTTTGCATAAGGTTTGCAGTCAGTACTTGTAAATAAAATGGAAAGGAATACACTTTCAATGCAAATGCATTGTATGCTCTGAGATAACAACTTTTTTGTCTTGTTGAGCAGACTCATGGAGAAGGTTTCAATGAAGTCAGTATCATGTGGGAAGTTATGTTTGGATGTTTTCATAAAGTTTGCAGTCAGTAGGTTGGAGTAAAATTGAAATGTATTCTGCTTTTAATGTCAAGGCATTCAACGCACTGAGAAATCCTCTTTTTTATCTTGCTGTGTACAGCAATGATGCAGGTTTCAAACAACTCAGAATCATGTGGGAAGTTATGTGGATATGTTTCCATCAGGTTTGCAGTCAGTACTTGTGAGTAAAATGGAAATGATTACACTTTCAATGTAAATGCTTTCTATGCACTGAGATAACACCTTTTTTTTCTTTTTGAGCAGACTCATGGAAAAGGTTTCAATGAAGTCAGTATCATGTGGGAATTTATGTTAGGATGTATCCATAAAGTTTGCAGTCAGTAGATTGGAGTAAAGTTGAAATGTGTACTGCTTTTAATGTCAAAGCATTCAACGCACTGAGAAATCAACTTTGTTATCTTGATGTGCAGAGCAATGATGCAGCTTTCATACAACTTAGAATCATGAAGGAAGTTATGTGGATATGTTTCCATAAGGTTTGCAGTCAGTACTTGTGAATAAAATGGAAATGAATACACTTTCAATGCAAATGCATTGTATGCTCTGAGATAACAACTTTTTTGTCTTGTTGAGCAGACTCATGGAGAAGGTTTCAATGAAGTCAGTATCATGTGGGAAGTTATGTTTGGATGTTTTCATAAAGTTTGCAGTCAGTAGTTTGGAGTAAAATTGAAATGTATACTGCTTTTAATGTCAAAACATTCAACGCACTGAGAAGTCCTCTTTTTTATCTTGCTGTGTACAGCAATGATGCAGGTTTCTTAGAACTCAGAATCATGTGGGAAGTTATGTGGATATGTTTCCATAAGTTTTGCAGTCAGTACTTGTGAGTAAAATGGAAATGAATACACTTTCAATGTAAATGCATTGTATGCTCTGAGATAACAACTTTTTTGTCTTGTTGAGCAGAGTCAAGGAAATGGTTTCAATGAACTCAGTATCATGTCGGAAGTTAAGTTATCATGTTTCCATAAAGTTTGAAGTCAGTAGGTAGGAGTAAAATTGAAATGTATACTGCTTTTAATGTGAAAGCATTCAACGTGCTGAGAAAGCCACTTTTTTATCTTGATGTGCACAGCAATGATGCAGGTTTCAAACAACTCAGAATCATGTGGTAAGTTATGTGGATATGTTTCCATAAGGTTTGCAGTCAGTACTTGTGAGTAAAATGGAAATGAATACACTTTCAATGTAAATGCATTGTATGCTCTGAGATAAAAACTATTTTATCTTGTTGAGCAGAATCATGGAAAAGGTTTGAATGAACTCAGTATTATGTGGGAAGTTAAGTTAGGATGTTTCCATAAGATTTGCAGTCAGTAGATTGGAGTAAAGTTGAAATGTATACTGCTTTAAATGTCAAAGCATTCAACGCTCTGAGAAAACAACTTTTTTAGCTTGATGTGCAGAGGAATAATGCAGGTTTCATACAACTTAGAATCATGAAGGAAGTTCTGTGGATATGTTTCCATAAGGTTTGCAGTTAGTACTTCTGAGGAAAATGGAAATGAATACACTTTCAATGTACATGCATTGCATGCACTGAGAACAACATTTTTATCTTGTAGAGCAGAATCATGGAAAAGGTTTGATTGAATTCAGTATCATGTTGGAAGTTATGTGAGGATGTTTCCATAAAGTTTGAAGTCAGTAGGTTGGAGTAAAATTGAAATGTATACTGCTTTTAATGTCAAGGCATTCAACGCACTGAGAAATCCTCTTTTTTATCTTGCTGTGTACAGCAATGATGCAGGTTTCAAACAACTCAGAATCATGTGGGAAGTTATGTGGATATGTTTCCATCAGGTTTGCAGTCAGTACTTGTGAGTAAAATGGAAATGATTACACTTTCAATGTAAATGCTTTCTATACACTGAGATAACACCTTTTTTTTCTTGTTGAGCAGACTCATGGAAAAGGTTTCAATGAAGTCAGTATCATGTGGGAAGTTATGTTAGGATGTATCCATAAAGTTTGCAGTCAGTAGATTGGAGTAAAGTTGAAATGTGTACTGCTTTTAATCTCAAAGCATTCAACGCACTGAGAAATCAAATTTGTTATCTTGATGTGCAGAGCAATGATGCAGCTTTGATACAACTTAGAATCATGAAGGAAGTTCTGTGGATATGTTTGCATAAGGTTTGCAGTCAGTACTTGTAAATAAAATGGAAAGGAATACACTTTCAATGCAAATGCATTGTATGCTCTGAGATAACAACTTTTTTGTCTTGTTGAGCAGACTCATGGAGAAGGTTTCAATGAAGTCAGTATCATGTGGGAAGTTATGTTTGGATGTTTTCCTAAAGTTTGCAGTCAGTAGTTTGGAGTAAAATTGAAATGTATACTGCTTTTAATGTGAAAACATTCAACGCACTGAGAAGTCCTCTTTTATATCTTGCTGTGTACAGCAATGATGCAGGTTTCTAACAACTCAGAATCATGTGGGAAGTTATGTGGATATGTTTCCATAAGTTTTACAGTCAGTACTTGTGAGTAAAATGGAAATGAATACACTTTCAATGTAAATGCATTGTATGCTCTGAGATAACAACTTTTTTGTCTTGTTGAGCAGAGTCAAGGAAATGGTTTCAATGAACTCAGTATCATGTGGGAAGTTAAGTTATCATGTTTCCATAAAGTTTGAAGTCAGTAGGTAGGAGTAAAATTGAAATGTATACTGCTTTTAATGTGAAAGCATTCAACGTGCTGAGAAAGCCACTTTTTTATCTTGATGTGCACAGCAATGATGCAGGTTTCAAACAACTCAGAATCATGTGGTAAGTTATGTGGATATGTTTCCATAAGGTTTGCAGTCAGTACTTGTGAGTAAAATGGAAATGAATACACTTTCAATGTAAATGCATTGTATGCTCTGAGATAACAACTTTTTTGTCTTGTTGAGCAGAGCTATGGAAATGGTTTCAATGAACTAAGTATCATGTGGGAAGTTAAGTTATGATCTTTCCATAAAGTTTGCGGTCAGTAGATTGGAGTAAAGTTGAAATGTATACTGCTTTAAATGTCAAAGCATTCAACGCTCTGAGAAAACAACTTTTTTATCTTGATGTGCAGAGCAATAATGCAGGTTTCATACAACTTAGAATCATGAAGGAAGTTCTGTGGATATGTTTCCATAAGGTTTGCAGTTAGTACTTCTGAGGAAAATGGAAATGAATACACTTTCAATGTACATGCACTGAGAACAACATTTTTATCTTGTAGAGCAGAATCATGGAAAAGGTTTGAATGAACTCAGTATCATGTGGGAAGTTATGTGAGGATGTTTCCAGACAGTATGAAGTCAGTAGGTTGGAGTAAAATTGAAATGTATACTGCTTTTAATGTCAAGGCATTCAACGCACTGAGAAATCCTCTTTTTTATCTTGCTGTGTACAGCAATGATGCAGGTTTCAAACAACTCAGAATCATGTGGGAAGTTATGTGGATATGTTTCCATCAGGTTTGCAGTCAGTACTTGTGAGTAAAATGGAAATGATTACACTTTCAATGTAAATGCTTTCTATGCACTGAGATAACACCTTTTTTTTCTTGTTGAGCAGACTCATGGAAAAGGTTTCAATGAAGTCAGTATCATGTGGGAAGTTATGTTAGGATGTATCCATAAAGTTTGCAGTCAGTAGATTGGAGTAAAGTTGAAATGTGTACTGCTTTTAATCTCAAAGCATTCAACGCACTGAGAAATCAAATTTGTTATCTTGATGTGCAGAGCAATGATGCAGCTTTGATACAACTTAGAATCATGAAGGAAGTTCTGTGGATATGTTTCCATAAGGTTTGCAGTCAGTACTTGTAAATAAAATGGAAAGGAATACACTTTCAATGCAAATGCATTGTATGCTCTGAGATAACAACTTTTTTCTCTTGTTGAGCAGACTCATGGAGAAGGTTTCAATGAAGTCAGTATCATGTGGGAAGTTATGTTTGGATGTTTTCATAAAGTTTGCAGTCAGTAGTTTGGAGTAAAATTGAAATGTATACTGCTTTTAATGTGAAAACATTCAACGCACTGAGAAGTCCTCTTTTATATCTTGCTGTGTACAGCAATGATGCAGGTTTCTAACAACTCAGAATCATGTGGGAAGTTATGTGGATATGTTTCCATAAGTTTTACAGTCAGTACTTGTGAGTAAAATGGAAATGAATACACTTTCAATGTAAATGCATTGTATGCTCTGAGATAACAACTTTTTTGTCTTGTTGAGCAGAGTCAAGGAAATGGTTTCAATGAACTCAGTATCATGTGGGAAGTTAAGTTATCATGTTTCCATAAAGTTTGAAGTCAGTAGGTAGGAGTAAAATTGAAATGTATACTGCTTTTAATGTGAAAGCATTCAACGTGCTGAGAAAGCCACTTTCTTATCTTGATGTGCACAGCAATGATGCAGGTTTCAAACAACTCAGAATCATGTGGTAAGTTATGTGGATATGTTTCCATAAGGTTTGCAGTCAGTACTTGTGAGTAAAATGGAAATGAATACACTTTCAATGTAAATGCATTGTATGCTCTGAGATAACAACTTTTTTGTCTTGTTGAGCAGAGCTATGGAAATGGTTTCAATGAACTAAGTATCATGTGGGAAGTTAAGTTATGATCTTTCCATAAAGTTTGCGGTCAGTAGATTGGAGTAAAGTTGAAATGTATACTGCTTTAAATGTCAAAGCATTCAACGCTCTGAGAAAACAACTTTTTTATCTTGATGTGCAGAGCAATAATGCAGGTTTCATACAACTTAGAATCATGAAGGAAGTTCTGTGGATATGTTTCCATAAGGTTTGCAGTTAGTACTTCTGAGGAAAATGGAAATGAATACACTTTCAATGTACATGCATTGCATGCACTGAGAACAACATTTTTATCTTGTAGAACAGAATCATGGAAAAGGCTTGAATGAACTCAGTATCATGTGGGAAGTTATGTGAGGATGTTTCCAGAAAGTATGAAGTCAGTAGGTTGGAGTAAAATTGAAATGTATACTGCTTTTAATGTCAAGACATTCAACGCACTGAGAAATCCTCTTTTTTATCTTGCTGTGTACAGCAATGATGCAGGTTTCAAACAACTCAGAATCATGTGGGAAGTTATGTGGATATGTTTCCATCAGGTTTGCAGTCAGTACTTGTGAGTAAAATGGAAATGATTACACTTTCAATGTAAATGCTTTCTATGCACTGAGATAACACCTTTTTTTTCTTTTTGAGCAGACTCATGGAAAAGGTTTCAATGAAGTCAGTATCATGTGGGAATTTATGTTAGGATGTATCCATGAAGTTTGCAGTCAGTAGATTGGAGTAAAGTTGAAATGTGTACTGCTTTTAATGTCAAAGCATTCAACGCACTGAGAAATCAACTTTGTTATCTTGATGTGCAGAGCAATGATGCAGCTTTCATACAACTTAGAATCATGAAGGAAGTTATGTGGATATGTTTCCATAAGGTTTGCAGTCAGTACTTGTGAGTAAAATGGAAATGAATACACTTTCAATGTAAATGAATTGTATGCTCTCAGATAACAACTTTTTTGTCTTGTTGAGCAGAGTCAAGGAAATGGTTTCAATGAACTCAGTATCATGTGGGAAGTTAAGTTATCATGTTTCCATAAAGTTTGAAGTCAGTAGGTAGGAGTAAAATTGAAATGTATACTGCTTTTAATGTGAAAGCATTCAACGTGCTGAGAAAGTCACTTTTTTATCTTGATGTGCACAGCAATGATGCAGGTTTCAAACAACTCAGAATCATGTGGTAAGTTATGTGGATATGTTTCCATAAGGTTTGCAGTCAGTACTTGTGAGTAAAATGGAAATGAATACACTTTCAATGTAAATGCATTGTATGCTCTGAGATAACAACTTTTTTGTCTTGTTGAGCAGAGCTATGGAAATGGTTTCAATGAAGTCAGTATCATGTGGGAAGTTATGTTTGGATGTTTCCATAAAGTTTGCAGTCAGTAGTTTGGAGTAAAATTGAAATGTATACTGCTTTTAATGTCAAAGCATTCAACGCACTGAGAAATCCTCTTTTTTATCTGGCTGTGTACAGCACTGATGCAGGTTTCTAACAACTCAGAATCATGTAGGTAGTTATATGGATATGTTTCCATAAGTTTTGCAGTCAGTACTTGTGAGTAAAATGGAAATGAATACACTTTCAAAGTAAATGCATTGTATGCTCTGAGATAAAAACTATTTTATCTTGTTGAGCAGAATCATGGAAAAGGTTTGAATGAACTCAGTATCATGTGGGAAGTTAAGTTAGGATGTTT
This sequence comes from Mobula birostris, assembly GCF_030028105.1. Taxonomy (NCBI): domain Eukaryota; kingdom Metazoa; phylum Chordata; class Chondrichthyes; order Myliobatiformes; family Myliobatidae; genus Mobula; species Mobula birostris. The sequence continues at coordinate 174,230 of NW_027278425.1, forward strand.
CCATAAAGTTTGCAGTCAGTAGATTGGAGTAAAGTTGAAATGTATACTGCTTTTAATGTCGAAGCATTCAACACACTGAAAAATCAACCTTTTTTATCTTGATGTGCAGAGCAATGATGCAGGTTTCATACAACATAGAATCATGAAGGATGTTCTGTGGATATGTTTCCATAAGGTTTGCAGTCAGTACTTGTGAGTAAAATGGAAATGAATACACTTTCAATGTAAATGCATTGTATGCTCTGAGATAACAACTTTTTTGTCTTGTTGAGCAGCGTCCAGGAAATGGTTTCAATGAACTCAGTATCATGTGGGAAGTTAACTGAGGATGTTTCCATAAAGTTTGAAGTCAGTAGGTTGGAGTAAAATTGAAATGTATACTGCTTTTAATGTCAAAGCATTCAACGCACTGAGAAGTCCTCTTTTTTATCTTGCTGTGTACAGCAATGATGCAGGTTTCTAACAACTCAGAATCATGTGGGAAGTTATGTGGATATGTTTCCATAAGTTTTGCAGTCAGTACTTGTGAGTAAAATGGAAATGAATACACTTTCAATGTAAATGCATTGTATGCTCTGAGATAACAACTTTTTTGTCTTGTTGAGCAGACTCATGGAGAAGGTTTCAATGAAGTCAGTATCATGTGGGAAGTTATGTTTGGATGTTTTCCTAAAGTTTGCAGTCAGTAGTTTGGAGTAAAATTGAAATGTATACTGCTTTTAATGTGAAAACATTCAACGCACTGAGAAGTCCTCTTTTATATCTTGCTGTGTACAGCAATGATGCAGGTTTCTAACAACTCAGAATCATGTGGGAAGTTATGTGGATATGTTTCCATAAGTTTTACAGTCAGTACTTGTGAGTAAAATGGAAATGAATACACTTTCAATGTAAATGCATTGTATGCTCTGAGATAACAACTTTTTTGTCTTGTTGAGCAGAGTCAAGGAAATGGTTTCAATGAACTCAGTATCATGTGGGAAGTTAAGTTATCATGTTTCCATAAAGTTTGAAGTCAGTAGGTAGGAGTAAAATTGAAATGTATACTGCTTTTAATGTGAAAGCATTCAACGTGCTGAGAAAGCCACTTTTTTATCTTGATGTGCACAGCAATGATGCAGGTTTCAAACAACTCAGAATCATGTGGTAAGTTATGTGGATATGTTTCCATAAGGTTTGCAGTCAGTACTTGTGAGTAAAATGGAAATGAATACACTTTCAATGTAAATGCATTGTATGCTCTGAGATAACAACTTTTTTGTCTTGTTGAGCAGAGCTATGGAAATGGTTTCAATGAACTAAGTATCATGTGGGAAGTTAAGTTATGATCTTTCCATAAAGTTTGCGGTCAGTAGATTGGAGTAAAGTTGAAATGTATACTGCTTTAAATGTCAAAGCATTCAACGCTCTGAGAAAACAACTTTTTTATCTTGATGTGCAGAGCAATAATGCAGGTTTCATACAACTTAGAATCATGAAGGAAGTTCTGTGGATATGTTTCCATAAGGTTTGCAGTTAGTACTTCTGAGGAAAATGGAAATGAATACACTTTCAATGTACATGCACTGAGAACAACATTTTTATCTTGTAGAGCAGAATCATGGAAAAGGTTTGAATGAACTCAGTATCATGTGGGAAGTTATGTGAGGATGTTTCCAGACAGTATGAAGTCAGTAGGTTGGAGTAAAATTGAAATGTATACTGCTTTTAATGTCAAGGCATTCAACGCACTGAGAAATCCTCTTTTTTATCTTGCTGTGTACAGCAATGATGCAGGTTTCAAACAACTCAGAATCATGTGGGAAGTTATGTGGATATGTTTCCATCAGGTTTGCAGTCAGTACTTGTGAGTAAAATGGAAATGATTACACTTTCAATGTAAATGCTTTCTATGCACTGAGATAACACCTTTTTTTTCTTGTTGAGCAGACTCATGGAAAAGGTTTCAATGAAGTCAGTATCATGTGGGAAGTTATGTTAGGATGTATCCATAAAGTTTGCAGTCAGTAGATTGGAGTAAAGTTGAAATGTGTACTGCTTTTAATCTCAAAGCATTCAACGCACTGAGAAATCAAATTTGTTATCTTGATGTGCAGAGCAATGATGCAGCTTTGATACAACTTAGAATCATGAAGGAAGTTCTGTGGATATGTTTCCATAAGGTTTGCAGTCAGTACTTGTAAATAAAATGGAAAGGAATACACTTTCAATGCAAATGCATTGTATGCTCTGAGATAACAACTTTTTTCTCTTGTTGAGCAGACTCATGGAGAAGGTTTCAATGAAGTCAGTATCATGTGGGAAGTTATGTTTGGATGTTTTCATAAAGTTTGCAGTCAGTAGTTTGGAGTAAAATTGAAATGTATACTGCTTTTAATGTGAAAACATTCAACGCACTGAGAAGTCCTCTTTTATATCTTGCTGTGTACAGCAATGATGCAGGTTTCTAACAACTCAGAATCATGTGGGAAGTTATGTGGATATGTTTCCATAAGTTTTACAGTCAGTACTTGTGAGTAAAATGGAAATGAATACACTTTCAATGTAAATGCATTGTATGCTCTGAGATAACAACTTTTTTGTCTTGTTGAGCAGAGTCAAGGAAATGGTTTCAATGAACTCAGTATCATGTGGGAAGTTAAGTTATCATGTTTCCATAAAGTTTGAAGTCAGTAGGTAGGAGTAAAATTGAAATGTATACTGCTTTTAATGTGAAAGCATTCAACGTGCTGAGAAAGCCACTTTCTTATCTTGATGTGCACAGCAATGATGCAGGTTTCAAACAACTCAGAATCATGTGGTAAGTTATGTGGATATGTTTCCATAAGGTTTGCAGTCAGTACTTGTGAGTAAAATGGAAATGAATACACTTTCAATGTAAATGCATTGTATGCTCTGAGATAACAACTTTTTTGTCTTGTTGAGCAGAGCTATGGAAATGGTTTCAATGAACTAAGTATCATGTGGGAAGTTAAGTTATGATCTTTCCATAAAGTTTGCGGTCAGTAGATTGGAGTAAAGTTGAAATGTATACTGCTTTAAATGTCAAAGCATTCAACGCTCTGAGAAAACAACTTTTTTATCTTGATGTGCAGAGCAATAATGCAGGTTTCATACAACTTAGAATCATGAAGGAAGTTCTGTGGATATGTTTCCATAAGGTTTGCAGTTAGTACTTCTGAGGAAAATGGAAATGAATACACTTTCAATGTACATGCATTGCATGCACTGAGAACAACATTTTTATCTTGTAGAACAGAATCATGGAAAAGGCTTGAATGAACTCAGTATCATGTGGGAAGTTATGTGAGGATGTTTCCAGAAAGTATGAAGTCAGTAGGTTGGAGTAAAATTGAAATGTATACTGCTTTTAATGTCAAGACATTCAACGCACTGAGAAATCCTCTTTTTTATCTTGCTGTGTACAGCAATGATGCAGGTTTCAAACAACTCAGAATCATGTGGGAAGTTATGTGGATATGTTTCCATCAGGTTTGCAGTCAGTACTTGTGAGTAAAATGGAAATGATTACACTTTCAATGTAAATGCTTTCTATGCACTGAGATAACACCTTTTTTTTCTTTTTGAGCAGACTCATGGAAAAGGTTTCAATGAAGTCAGTATCATGTGGGAATTTATGTTAGGATGTATCCATGAAGTTTGCAGTCAGTAGATTGGAGTAAAGTTGAAATGTGTACTGCTTTTAATGTCAAAGCATTCAACGCACTGAGAAATCAACTTTGTTATCTTGATGTGCAGAGCAATGATGCAGCTTTCATACAACTTAGAATCATGAAGGAAGTTATGTGGATATGTTTCCATAAGGTTTGCAGTCAGTACTTGTGAGTAAAATGGAAATGAATACACTTTCAATGTAAATGAATTGTATGCTCTCAGATAACAACTTTTTTGTCTTGTTGAGCAGAGTCAAGGAAATGGTTTCAATGAACTCAGTATCATGTGGGAAGTTAAGTTATCATGTTTCCATAAAGTTTGAAGTCAGTAGGTAGGAGTAAAATTGAAATGTATACTGCTTTTAATGTGAAAGCATTCAACGTGCTGAGAAAGTCACTTTTTTATCTTGATGTGCACAGCAATGATGCAGGTTTCAAACAACTCAGAATCATGTGGTAAGTTATGTGGATATGTTTCCATAAGGTTTGCAGTCAGTACTTGTGAGTAAAATGGAAATGAATACACTTTCAATGTAAATGCATTGTATGCTCTGAGATAACAACTTTTTTGTCTTGTTGAGCAGAGCTATGGAAATGGTTTCAATGAAGTCAGTATCATGTGGGAAGTTATGTTTGGATGTTTCCATAAAGTTTGCAGTCAGTAGTTTGGAGTAAAATTGAAATGTATACTGCTTTTAATGTCAAAGCATTCAACGCACTGAGAAATCCTCTTTTTTATCTGGCTGTGTACAGCACTGATGCAGGTTTCTAACAACTCAGAATCATGTAGGTAGTTATATGGATATGTTTCCATAAGTTTTGCAGTCAGTACTTGTGAGTAAAATGGAAATGAATACACTTTCAAAGTAAATGCATTGTATGCTCTGAGATAAAAACTATTTTATCTTGTTGAGCAGAATCATGGAAAAGGTTTGAATGAACTCAGTATCATGTGGGAAGTTAAGTTAGGATGTTTCCATAAAGTTTGCAGTCAGTAGATTGGAGTAAAGTTGAAATGTATACTGCTTTTAATGTCGAAGCATTCAACACACTGAAAAATCAACCTTTTTTATCTTGATGTGCAGAGCAATGATGCAGGTTTCATACAACATAGAATCATGAAGGATGTTCTGTGGATATGTTTCCATAAGGTTTGCAGTCAGTACTTGTGAGTAAAATGGAAATGAATACACTTTCAATGTAAATGCATTGTATGCTCTGAGATAACAACTTTTTTGTCTTGTTGAGCAGCGTCCAGGAAATGGTTTCAATGAACTCAGTATCATGTGGGAAGTTAACTGAGGATGTTTCCATAAAGTTTGAAGTCAGTAGGTTGGAGTAAAATTGAAATGTATACTGCTTTTAATGTCAAAGCATTCAACGCACTGAGAAGTCCTCTTTTTTATCTTGCTGTGTACAGCAATGATGCAGGTTTCTAACAACTCAGAATCATGTGGGAAGTTATGTGGATATGTTTCCATAAGTTTTGCAGTCAGTACTTGTGAGTAAAATGGAAATGAATACACTTTCAATGTAAATGCATTGTATGCTCTGAGATAACAACTTTTTTGTCTTGTTGAGCAGACTCATGGAGAAGGTTTCAATGAAGTCAGTATCATGTGGGAAGTTATGTTTGGATGTTTTCCTAAAGTTTGCAGTCAGTAGTTTGGAGTAAAATTGAAATGTATACTGCTTTTAATGTGAAAACATTCAACGCACTGAGAAGTCCTCTTTTATATCTTGCTGTGTACAGCAATGATGCAGGTTTCTAACAACTCAGAATCATGTGGGAAGTTATGTGGATATGTTTCCATAAGTTTTACAGTCAGTACTTGTGAGTAAAATGGAAATGAATACACTTTCAATGTAAATGCATTGTATGCTCTGAGATAACAACTTTTTTGTCTTGTTGAGCAGAGTCAAGGAAATGGTTTCAATGAACTCAGTATCATGTGGGAAGTTAAGTTATCATGTTTCCATAAAGTTTGAAGTCAGTAGGTAGGAGTAAAATTGAAATGTATACTGCTTTTAATGTGAAAGCATTCAACGTGCTGAGAAAGCCACTTTTTTATCTTGATGTGCACAGCAATGATGCAGGTTTCAAACAACTCAGAATCATGTGGTAAGTTATGTGGATATGTTTCCATAAGGTTTGCAGTCAGTACTTGTGAGTAAAATGGAAATGAATACACTTTCAATGTAAATGCATTGTATGCTCTGAGATAACAACTTTTTTGTCTTGTTGAGCAGAGCTATGGAAATGGTTTCAATGAACTAAGTATCATGTGGGAAGTTAAGTTATGATCTTTCCATAAAGTTTGCGGTCAGTAGATTGGAGTAAAGTTGAAATGTATACTGCTTTAAATGTCAAAGCATTCAACGCTCTGAGAAACCAACTTTTTTATCTTGATGTGCAGAGCAATAATGCAGGTTTCATACAACTTAGAATCATGAAGGAAGTTCTGTGGATATGTTTCCATAAGGTTTGCAGTTAGTACTTCTGAGGAAAATGGAAATGAATACACTTTCAATGTACATGCACTGAGAACAACATTTTTATCTTGTAGAGCAGAATCATGGAAAAGGTTTGAATGAACTCAGTATCATGTGGGAAGTTATGTGAGGATGTTTCCAGACAGTATGAAGTCAGTAGGTTGGAGTAAAATTGAAATGTATGCTGCTTTTAATGTCAAGGCATTCAACGCACTGAGAAATCCTCTTTTTTATCTTGCTGTGTACAGCAATGATGCAGGTTTCAAACAACTCAGAATCATGTGGGAAGTTATGTGGATATGTTTCCATCAGGTTTGCAGTCAGTACTTGTGAGTAAAATGGAAATGATTACACTTTCAATGTAAATGCTTTCTATGCACTGAGATAACACCTTTTTTTTCTTGTTGAGCAGACTCATGGAAAAGGTTTCAATGAAGTCAGTATCATGTGGGAATTTATGTTAGGATGTATCCATGAAGTTTGCAGTCAGTAGATTGGAGTAAAGTTGAAATGTGTACTGCTTTTAATGTCAAAGCATTCAACGCACTGAGAAATCAACTTTGTTATCTTGATGTGCAGAGCAATGATGCAGCTTTCATACAACTTAGAATCATGAAGGAAGTTATGTGGATATGTTTCCATAAGGTTTGCAGTCAGTACTTGTGAGTAAAATGGAAATGAATACACTTTCAATGTAAATGAATTGTATGCTCTCAGATAACAACTTTTTTGTCTTGTTGAGCAGAGTCAAGGAAATGGTTTCAATGAACTCAGTATCATGTGGGAAGTTAAGTTATCATGTTTCCATAAAGTTTGAAGTCAGTAGGTAGGAGTAAAATTGAAATGTATACTGCTTTTAATGTGAAAGCATTCAACGTGCTGAGAAAGCCACTTTTTTATCTTGATGTGCACAGCAATGATGCAGGTTTCAAACAACTCAGAATCATGTGGTAAGTTATGTGGATATGTTTCCATAAGGTTTGCAGTCAGTACTTGTGAGTAAAATGGAAATGAATACACTTTCAATGTAAATGCATTGTATGCTCTGAGATAACAACTTTTTTGTCTTGTTGAGCAGAGCTATGGAAATGGTTTCAATGAAGTCAGTATCATGTGGGAAGTTATGTTTGGATGTTTCCATAAAGTTTGCAGTCAGTAGTTTGGAGTAAAATTGAAATGTATACTGCTTTTAATGTCAAAGCATTCAACGCACTGAGAAATCCTCTTTTTTATCTGGCTGTGTACAGCACTGATGCAGGTTTCTAACAACTCAGAATCATGTAGGTAGTTATATGGATATGTTTCCATAAGTTTTGCAGTCAGTACTTGTGAGTAAAATGGAAATGAATACACTTTCAAAGTAAATGCATTGTAGGCTCTGAGATAAAAACTATTTTATCTTGTTGAGCAGAATCATGGAAAAGGTTTGAATGAACTCAGTATCATGTGGGAAGTTAAGTTAGGATGTTTCCATAAAGTTTGCAGTCAGTAGATTGGAGTAAAGTTGAAATGTATACTGCTTTTAATGTCGAAGCATTCAACACACTGAGAAATCAACTTTTTTATCTTGATGTGCAGAGCAATGATGCAGGTTTCATACAACATAGAATCATGAAGGATGTTCTGTGGATATGTTTCCATAAGGTTTGCAGTCAGTACTTGTGAGTAAAATGGAAATGAATACACTTTCAATGTAAATGCACTGTATGCTCTGAGATAACAACTTTTTTGTCTTGTTGAGCAGCGTCCAGGAAATGGTTTCAATGAACTCAGTATCATGTGGGAAGTTAACTGAGGATGTTTCCATAAAGTTTGAAGTCAGTAGGTTGGAGTAAAATTGAAATGTATACTGCTTTTAATGTCAAAGCATTCAACGCACTGAGAAGTCCTCTTTTTTATCTTGCTGTGTACAGCAATGATGCAGGTTTCTAACAACTCAGAATCATGTGGGAAGTTATGTGGATATGTTTCCATAAGTTTTGCAGTCAGTACTTGTGAGTAAAATGGAAATGAATACACTTTCAATGTAAATGCATTGTATGCTCTGAGATAACAACTTTTTTGTCTTGTTGAGCAGACTCATGGAGAAGGTTTCAATGAAGTCAGTATCATGTGGGAAGTTATGTTTGGATGTTTTCCTAAAGTTTGCAGTCAGTAGTTTGGAGTAAAATTGAAATGTATACTGCTTTTAATGTGAAAACATTCAACGCACTGAGAAGTCCTCTTTTATATCTTGCTGTGTACAGCAATGATGCAGGTTTCTAACAACTCAGAATCATGTGGGAAGTTATGTGGATATGTTTCCATAAGTTTTACAGTCAGTACTTGTGAGTAAAATGGAAATGAATACACTTTCAATGTAAATGCATTGTATGCTCTGAGATAACAACTTTTTTGTCTTGTTGAGCAGAGCTATGGAAATGGTTTCAATGAAGTCAGTATCATGTGGGAAGTTATGTTTGGATGTTTCCATAAAGTTTGCAGTCAGTAGTTTGGAGTAAAATTGAAATGTATACTGCTTTTAATGTCAAAGCATTCAACGCACTGAGAAATCCTCTTTTTTATCTGGCTGTGTACAGCACTGATGCAGGTTTCTAACAACTCAGAATCATGTAGGTAGTTATATGGATATGTTTCCATAAGTTTTGCAGTCAGTACTTGTGAGTAAAATGGAAATGAATACACTTTCAAAGTAAATGCATTGTATGCTCTGAGATAAAAACTATTTTATCTTGTTGAGCAGAATCATGGAAAAGGTTTGAATGAACTCAGTATCATGTGGGAAGTTAAGTTAGGATGTTTCCATAAAGTTTGCAGTCAGTAGATTGGAGTAAAGTTGAAATGTATACTGCTTTTAATGTCGAAGCATTCAACACACTGAGGAATCAACCTTTTTTATCTTGATGTGCAGAGCAATGATGCAGGTTTCATACAACATAGAATCATGAAGGATGTTCTGTGGATATGTTTCCATAAGGTTTGCAGTCAGTACTTGTGAGTAAAATGGAAATGAATACACTTTCAATGTAAATGCATTGTATGCTCTGAGATAACAACTTTTTTGTCTTGTTGAGCAGCGTCCAGGAAATGGTTTCAATGAACTCAGTATCATGTGGGAAGTTAACTGAGGATGTTTCCATAAAGTTTGAAGTCAGTAGGTTGGAGTAAAATTGAAATGTATACTGCTTTTAATGTCAAAGCATTCAACGCACTGAGAAGTCCTCTTTTTTATCTTGCTGTGTACAGCAATGATGCAGGTTTCTAACAACTCAGAATCATGTGGGAAGTTATGTGGATATGTTTCCATAAGTTTTGCAGTCAGTACTTGTGAGTAAAATGGAAATGAATACACTTTCAATGTAAATGCATTGTATGCTCTGAGATAACAACTTTTTTGTCTTGTTGAGCAGACTCATGGAGAAGGTTTCAATGAAGTCAGTATCATGTGGGAAGTTATGTTTGGATGTTTTCCTAAAGTTTGCAGTCAGTAGTTTGGAGTAAAATTGAAATGTATACTGCTTTTAATGTGAAAACATTCAACGCACTGAGAAGTCCTCTTTTATATCTTGCTGTGTACAGCAATGATGCAGGTTTCTAACAACTCAGAATCATGTGGGAAGTTATGTGGATATGTTTCCATAAGTTTTACAGTCAGTACTTGTGAGTAAAATGGAAATGAATACACTTTCAATGTAAATGCATTGTATGCTCTGAGATAACAACTTTTTTGTCTTGTTGAGCAGAGTCAAGGAAATGGTTTCAATGAACTCAGTATCATGTGGGAAGTTAAGTTATCATGTTTCCATAAAGTTTGAAGTCAGTAGGTAGGAGTAAAATTGAAATGTATACTGCTTTTAATGTGAAAGCATTCAACGTGCTGAGAAAGCCACTTTTTTATCTTGATGTGCACAGCAATGATGCAGGTTTCAAACAACTCAGAATCATGTGGTAAGTTATGTGGATATGTTTCCATAAGGTTTGCAGTCAGTACTTGTGAGTAAAATGGAAATGAATACACTTTCAATGTAAATGCATTGTATGCTCTGAGATAACAACTTTTTTGTCTTGTTGAGCAGAGCTATGGAAATGGTTTCAATGAAGTCAGTATCATGTGGGAAGTTATGTTTGGATGTTTCCATAAAGTTTGCAGTCAGTAGTTTGGAGTAAAATTGAAATGTATACTGCTTTTAATGTCAAAGCATTCAACGCACTGAGAAATCCTCTTTTTTATCTGGCTGTGTACAGCACTGATGCAGGTTTCTAACAACTCAGAATCATGTAGGTAGTTATATGGATATGTTTCCATAAGTTTTGCAGTCAGTACTTGTGAGTAAAATGGAAATGAATACACTTTCAAAGTAAATGCATTGTAGGCTCTGAGATAAAAACTATTTTATCTTGTTGAGCAGAATCATGGAAAAGGTTTGAATGAACTCAGTATCATGTGGGAAGTTAAGTTAGGATGTTTCCATAAAGTTTGCAGTCAGTAGATTGGAGTAAAGTTGAAATGTATACTGCTTTTAATGTCGAAGCATTCAACACACTGAGAAATCAACTTTTTTATCTTGATGTGCAGAGCAATGATGCAGGTTTCATACAACATAGAATCATGAAGGATGTTCTGTGGATATGTTTCCATAAGGTTTGCAGTCAGTACTTGTGAGTAAAATGGAAATGAATACACTTTCAATGTAAATGCATTGTATGCTCTGAGATAACAACTTTTTTGTCTTGTTGAGCAGCGTCCAGGAAATGGTTTCAATGAACTCAGTATCATGTGGGAAGTTAACTGAGGATGTTTCCATAAAGTTTGAAGTCAGTAGGTTGGAGTAAAATTGAAATGTATACTGCTTTTAATGTCAAAGCATTCAACGCACTGAGAAGTCCTCTTTTTTATCTTGCTGTGTACAGCAATGATGCAGGTTTCTAACAACTCAGAATCATGTGGGAAGTTATGTGGATATGTTTCCATAAGTTTTGCAGTCAGTACTTGTGAGTAAAATGGAAATGAATACACTTTCAATGTAAATGCATTGTATGCTCTGAGATAACAACTTTTTTGTCTTGTTGAGCAGACTCATGGAGAAGGTTTCAATGAAGTCAGTATCATGTGGGAAGTTATGTTTGGATGTTTTCCTAAAGTTTGCAGTCAGTAGTTTGGAGTAAAATTGAAATGTATACTGCTTTTAATGTGAAAACATTCAACGCACTGAGAAGTCCTCTTTTATATCTTGCTGTGTACAGCAATGATGCAGGTTTCTAACAACTCAGAATCATGTGGGAAGTTATGTGGATATGTTTCCATAAGTTTTACAGTCAGTACTTGTGAGTAAAATGGAAATGAATACACTTTCAATGTAAATGCATTGTATGCTCTGAGATAACAACTTTTTTGTCTTGTTGAGCAGAGTCAAGGAAATGGTTTCAATGAACTCAGTATCATGTGGGAAGTTAAGTTATCATGTTTCCATAAAGTTTGAAGTCAGTAGGTAGGAGTAAAATTGAAATGTATACTGCTTTTAATGTGAAAGCATTCAACGTGCTGAGAAAACCACTTTTTTATCTTGATGTGCACAGCAATGATGCAGGTTTCAAACAACTCAGAATCATGTGGTAAGTTATGTGGATATGTTTCCATAAGGTTTGCAGTCAGTACTTGTGAGTAAAATGGAAATGAATACACTTTCAATGTAAATGCATTGTATGCTCTGAGATAACAACTTTTTTGTCTTGTTGAGCAGAGCTATGGAAATGGTTTCAATGAACTAAGTATCATGTGGGAAGTTAAGTTATGATCTTTCCATAAAGTTTGCGGTCAGTAGATTGGAGTAAAGTTGAAATGTATACTGCTTTAAATGTCAAAGCATTCAACGCTCTGAGAAACCAACTTTTTTATCTTGATGTGCAGAGCAATAATTCAGGTTTCATACAACTTAGAATCATGAAGGAAGTTCTGTGGATATGTTTCCATAAGGTTTGCAGTTAGTACTTCTGAGGAAAATGGAAATGAATACACTTTCAATGTACATGCACTGAGAACAACATTTTTATCTTGTAGAGCAGAATCATGGAAAAGGTTTGAATGAACTCAGTATCATGTGGGAAGTTATGTGAGGATGTTTCCAGACAGTATGAAGTCAGTAGGTTGGAGTAAAATTGAAATGTATGCTGCTTTTAATGTCAAGGCATTCAACGCACTGAGAAATCCTCTTTTTTATCTTGCTGTGTACAGCAATGATGCAGGTTTCAAACAACTCAGAATCATGTGGGAAGTTATGTGGATATGTTTCCATCAGGTTTGCAGTCAGTACTTGTGAGTAAAATGGAAATGATTACACTTTCAATGTAAATGCTTTCTATGCACTGAGATAACACCTTTTTTTTCTTGTTGAGCAGACTCATGGAAAAGGTTTCAATGAAGTCAGTATCATGTGGGAAGTTATGTTAGGATGTATCCATAAAGTTTGCAGTCAGTAGATTGGAGTAAAGTTGAAATGTGTACTGCTTTTAATCTCAAAGCATTCAACGCACTGAGAAATCAAATTTGTTATCTTGATGTGCAGAGCAATGATGCAGCTTTGATACAACTTAGAATCATGAAGGAAGTTCTGTGGATATGTTTCCATAAGGTTTGCAGTCAGTACTTGTGAATAAAATAGAAATGAATACACTTTCAATGCAAATGCATTGTATGCTCTGAGATAACAACTTTTTTTTCTTGTAGAGCAGACTCATGGAGAAGGTTTCAATGAAGTCAGTATCATGTGGGAAGTTATGTTTGGATGTTTTCATAAAGTTTGCAGTCAGTAGTTTGGAGTAAAATTGAAATGTATACTGCTTTTAATGTCAAAACATTCAACGCACTGAGAAGTCCTCTTTTTTATCTTGCTGTGTACAGCAATGATGCAGGTTTCTTAGAACTCAGAATCATGTGCGAAGTTATGTGGATATGTTTCCATAAGTTTTGCAGTCAGTACTTGTGAGTAAAATGGAAATGAATACACTTTCAATGTAAATGCATTGTATGCTCTGAGATAACAACTTTTTTGTCTTGTTGAGCAGAGTCAAGGAAATGGTTTCAATGAACTCAGTATCATGTGGGAAGTTAAGTAATCATGTTTCCATAAAGTTTGAAGTCAGTAGGTAGGATTAAAATTGAAATGTATACTGCTTTTAATGTGAAAGCATTCAACGTGCTGAGAAAGCCACTTTTTTATCTTGATGTGCACAGCAATGATGCAGGTTTCAAACAACTCAGAATCATGTGGTAAGTTATGTGGATATGTTTCCATAAGGTTTGCAGTCAGTACTTGTGAGTAAAATGGAAATGAATACACTTTCAATGTAAATGTATTGTATGCTCTGAGATAACAACTTTTTTGTCTTGTTGAGCAGAGCTATGGAAATGGTTTGAATGAACTAAGTATCATGTGGGAAGTTAAGTTATGATCTTTCCATAAAGTTTGCGGTCAGTAGATTGGAGTAAAGTTGAAATGTATACTGCTTTAAATGTCAAAGCATTCAACGCTCTGAGAAACCAACTTTTTTATCTTGATGTGCAGAGCAATAATGCAGGTTTCATACAACTTAGAATCATGAAGGAAGTTCTGTGGATATGTTTCCATAAGGTTTGCAGTTAGTACTTCTGAGGAAAATGGAAATGAATACACTTTCAATGTACATGCATTGCATGCACTGAGAACAACATTTTTATCTTGTAGAACAGAATCATGGAAAAGGCTTGAATGAACTCAGTATCATGTGGGAAGTTATGTGAGGATGTTTCCAGAAAGTATGAAGTCAGTAGGTTGGAGTAAAATTGAAATGTATACTGCTTTTAATGTCAAGACATTCAACGCACTGAGAAATCCTCTTTTTTATCTTGCTGTGTACAGCAATGATGCAGGTTTCAAACAACTCAGAATCATGTGGGAAGTTATGTGGATATGTTTCCATCAGGTTTGCAGTCAGTACTTGTGAGTAAAATGGAAATGATTACACTTTCAATGTAAATGCTTTCTATGCACTGAGATAACACCTTTTTTTTCTTTTTGAGCAGACTCATGGAAAAGGTTTCAATGAAGTCAGTATCATGTGGGAATTTATGTTAGGATGTATCCATGAAGTTTGCAGTCAGTAGATTGGAGTAAAGTTGAAATGTGTACTGCTTTTAATGTCAAAGCATTCAACGCACTGAGAAATCAACTTTGTTATCTTGATGTGCAGAGCAATGATGCAGCTTTCATACAACTTAGAATCATGAAGGAAGTTATGTGGATATGTTTCCATAAGGTTTGCAGTCAGTACTTGTGAGTAAAATGGAAATGAATACACTTTCAATGTAAATGAATTGTATGCTCTCAGAAAACAACTTTTTTGTCTTGTTGAGCAGAGTCAAGGAAATGGTTTCAATGAACTCAGTATCATGTGGGAAGTTAAGTTATCATGTTTCCATAAAGTTTGAAGTCAGTAGGTAGGAGTAAAATTGAAATGTATACTGCTTTTAATGTGAAAGCATTCAACGTGCTGAGAAAGCCACTTTTTTATCTTGATGTGCACAGCAATGATGCAGGTTTCAAACAACTCAGAATCATGTGGTAAGTTATGTGGATATGTTTCCATAAGGTTTGCAGTCAGTACTTGTGAGTAAAATGGAAATGAATACACTTTCAATGTAAATGCATTGTATGCTCTGAGATAACAACTTTTTTGTCTTGTTGAGCAGAGCTATGGAAATGGTTTCAATGAAGTCAGTATCATGTGGGAAGTTATGTTTGGATGTTTTCATAAAGTTTGCAGTCAGTAGTTTGGAGTAAAATTGAAATGTATACTGCTTTTAATGTCAAAGCATTCAACGCACTGAGAAATCCTCTTTTTTATCTGGCTGTGTACAGCACTGATGCAGGTTTCTAACAACTCAGAATCATGTAGGTAGTTATATGGATATGTTTCCATAAGTTTTGCAGTCAGTACTTGTGAGTAAAATGGAAATGAATACACTTTCAAAGTAAATGCATTGTAGGCTCTGAGATAAAAACTATTTTATCTTGTTGAGCAGAATCATGGAAAAGGTTTGAATGAACTCAGAATCATGTGGGAAGTTAAGTTAGGATGTTTCCATAAAGTTTGCAGTCAGTAGATTGGAGTAAAGTTGAAATGTATACTGCTTTTAATGTCGAAGCATTCAACACACTGAGAAATCAACTTTTTTATCTTGATGTGCAGAGCAATGATGCAGGTTTCATACAACATAGAATCATGAAGGATGTTCTGTGGATATGTTTCCATAAGGTTTGCAGTCAGTACTTGTGAGTAAAATGGAAATGAATACACTTTCAATGTAAATGCATTGTATGCTCTGAGATAACAACTTTTTTGTCTTGTTGAGCAGCGTCCAGGAAATGGTTTCAATGAACTCAGTATCATGTGGGAAGTTAACTGAGGATGTTTCCATAAAGTTTGAAGTCAGTAGGTTGGAGTAAAATTGAAATGTATACTGCTTTTAATGTCAAAGCATTCAACGCACTGAGAAGTCCTCTTTTTTATCTTGCTGTGTACAGCAATGATGCAGGTTTCTAACAACTCAGAATCATGTGGGAAGTTATGTGGATATGTTTCCATAAGTTTTGCAGTCAGTACTTGTGAGTAAAATGGAAATGAATACACTTTCAATGTAAATGCATTGTATGCTCTGAGATAACAACTTTTTTGTCTTGTTGAGCAGACTCATGGAGAAGGTTTCAATGAAGTCAGTATCATGTGGGAAGTTATGTTTGGATGTTTTCCTAAAGTTTGCAGTCAGTAGTTTGGAGTAAAATTGAAATGTATACTGCTTTTAATGTGAAAACATTCAACGCACTGAGAAGTCCTCTTTTATATCTTGCTGTGTACAGCAATGATGCAGGTTTCTAACAACTCAGAATCATGTGGGAAGTTATGTGGATATGTTTCCATAAGTTTTACAGTCAGTACTTGTGAGTAAAATGGAAATGAATACACTTTCAATGTAAATGCATTGTATGCTCTGAGATAACAACTTTTTTGTCTTGTTGAGCAGAGTCAAGGAAATGGTTTCAATGAACTCAGTATCATGTGGGAAGTTAAGTTATCATGTTTCCATAAAGTTTGAAGTCAGTAGGTAGGAGTAAAATTGAAATGTATACTGCTTTTAATGTGAAAGCATTCAACGTGCTGAGAAAGCCACTTTTTTATCTTGATGTGCACAGCAATGATGCAGGTTTCAAACAACTCAGAATCATGTGGTAAGTTATGTGGATATGTTTCCATAAGGTTTGCAGTCAGTACTTGTGAGTAAAATGGAAATGAATACACTTTCAATGTAAATGCATTGTATGCTCTGAGATAACAACTTTTTTGTCTTGTTGAGCAGAGCTATGGAAATGGTTTCAATGAACTAAGTATCATGTGGGAAGTTAAGTTATGATCTTTCCATAAAGTTTGCGGTCAGTAGATTGGAGTAAAGTTGAAATGTATACTGCTTTAAATGTCAAAGCATTCAACGCTCTGAGAAACCAACTTTTTTATCTTGATGTGCAGAGCAATAATGCAGGTTTCATACAACTTAGAATCATGAAGGAAGTTCTGTGGATATGTTTCCATAAGGTTTGCAGTTAGTACTTCTGAGGAAAATGGAAATGAATACACTTTCAATGTACATGCACTGAGAACAACATTTTTATCTTGTAGAGCAGAATCATGGAAAAGGTTTGAATGAACTCAGTATCATGTGGGAAGTTATGTGAGGATGTTTCCAGACAGTATGAAGTCAGTAGGTTGGAGTAAAATTGAAATGTATACTGCTTTTAATGTCAAGGCATTCAACGCACTGAGAAATCCTCTTTTTTATCTTGCTGTGTACAGCAATGATGCAGGTTTCAAACAACTCAGAATCATGTGGGAAGTTATGTGGATATGTTTCCATCAGGTTTGCAGTCAGTACTTGTGAGTAAAATGGAAATGATTACACTTTCAATGTAAATGCTTTCTATGCACTGAGATAACACCTTTTTTTTCTTGTTGAGCAGACTCATGGAAAAGGTTTCAATGAAGTCAGTATCATGTGGGAAGTTATGTTAGGATGTATCCATAAAGTTTGCAGTCAGTAGATTGGAGTAAAGTTGAAATGTGTACTGCTTTTAATCTCAAAGCATTCAACGCACTGAGAAATCAAATTTGTTATCTTGATGTGCAGAGCAATGATGCAGCTTTGATACAACTTAGAATCATGAAGGAAGTTCTGTGGATATGTTTCCATAAGGTTTGCAGTCAGTACTTGTGAATAAAATAGAAATGAATACACTTTCAATGCAAATGCATTGTATGCTCTGAGATAACAACTTTTTTTTCTTGTAGAGCAGACTCATGGAGAAGGTTTCAATGAAGTCAGTATCATGTGGGAAGTTATGTTTGGATGTTTTCATAAAGTTTGCAGTCAGTAGTTTGGAGTAAAATTGAAATGTATACTGCTTTTAATGTCAAAACATTCAACGCACTGAGAAGTCCTCTTTTTTATCTTGCTGTGTACAGCAATGATGCAGGTTTCTTAGAACTCAGAATCATGTGCGAAGTTATGTGGATATGTTTCCATAAGTTTTGCAGTCAGTACTTGTGAGTAAAATGGAAATGAATACACTTTCAATGTAAATGCATTGTATGCTCTGAGATAACAACTTTTTTGTCTTGTTGAGCAGAGTCAAGGAAATGGTTTCAATGAACTCAGTATCATGTGGGAAGTTAAGTTATCATGTTTCCATAAAGTTTGAAGTCAGTAGGTAGGATTAAAATTGAAATGTATACTGCTTTTAATGTGAAAGCATTCAACGTGCTGAGAAAGCCACTTTTTTATCTTGATGTGCACAGCAATGATGCAGGTTTCAAACAACTCAGAATCATGTGGTAAGTTATGTGGATATGTTTCCATAAGGTTTGCAGTCAGTACTTGTGAGTAAAATGGAAATGAATACACTTTCAATGTAAATGTATTGTATGCTCTGAGATAACAACTTTTTTGTCTTGTTGAGCAGAGCTATGGAAATGGTTTGAATGAACTAAGTATCATGTGGGAAGTTAAGTTATGATCTTTCCATAAAGTTTGCGGTCAGTAGATTGGAGTAAAGTTGAAATGTATACTGCTTTAAATGTCAAAGCATTCAACGCTCTGAGAAACCAACTTTTTTATCTTGATGTGCAGAGCAATAATGCAGGTTTCATACAACTTAGAATCATGAAGGAAGTTCTGTGGATATGTTTCCATAAGGTTTGCAGTTAGTACTTCTGAGGAAAATGGAAATGAATACACTTTCAATGTACATGCATTGCATGCACTGAGAACAACATTTTTATCTTGTAGAACAGAATCATGGAAAAGGCTTGAATGAACTCAGTATCATGTGGGAAGTTATGTGAGGATGTTTCCAGAAAGTATGAAGTCAGTAGGTTGGAGTAAAATTGAAATGTATACTGCTTTTAATGTCAAGACATTCAACGCACTGAGAAATCCTCTTTTTTATCTTGCTGTGTACAGCAATGATGCAGGTTTCAAACAACTCAGAATCATGTGGGAAGTTATGTGGATATGTTTCCATCAGGTTTGCAGTCAGTACTTGTGAGTAAAATGGAAATGATTACACTTTCAATGTAAATGCTTTCTATGCACTGAGATAACACCTTTTTTTTCTTTTTGAGCAGACTCATGGAAAAGGTTTCAATGAAGTCAGTATCATGTGGGAATTTATGTTAGGATGTATCCATGAAGTTTGCAGTCAGTAGATTGGAGTAAAGTTGAAATGTGTACTGCTTTTAATGTCAAAGCATTCAACGCACTGAGAAATCAACTTTGTTATCTTGATGTGCAGAGCAATGATGCAGCTTTCATACAACTTAGAATCATGAAGGAAGTTATGTGGATATGTTTCCATAAGGTTTGCAGTCAGTACTTGTGAGTAAAATGGAAATGAATACACTTTCAATGTAAATGAATTGTATGCTCTCAGATAACAACTTTTTTGTCTTGTTGAGCAGAGTCAAGGAAATGGTTTCAATGAACTCAGTATCATGTGGGAAGTTAAGTTATCATGTTTCCATAAAGTTTGAAGTCAGTAGGTAGGAGTAAAATTGAAATGTATACTGCTTTTAATGTGAAAGCATTCAACGTGCTGAGAAAGCCACTTTTTTATCTTGATGTGCACAGCAATGATGCAGGTTTCAAACAACTCAGAATCATGTGGTAAGTTATGTGGATATGTTTCCATAAGGTTTGCAGTCAGTACTTGTGAGTAAAATGGAAATGAATACACTTTCAATGTAAATGCATTGTATGCTCTGAGATAACAACTTTTTTGTCTTGTTGAGCAGAGCTATGGAAATGGTTTCAATGAAGTCAGTATCATGTGGGAAGTTATGTTTGGATGTTTCCATAAAGTTTGCAGTCAGTAGTTTGGAGTAAAATTGAAATGTATACTGCTTTTAATGTCAAAGCATTCAACGCACTGAGAAATCCTCTTTTTTATCTGGCTGTGTACAGCACTGATGCAGGTTTCTAACAACTCAGAATCATGTAGGTAGTTATATGGATATGTTTCCATAAGTTTTGCAGTCAGTACTTGTGAGTAAAATGGAAATGAATACACTTTCAAAGTAAATGCATTGTAGGCTCTGAGATAAAAACTATTTTATCTTGTTGAGCAGAATCATGGAAAAGGTTTGAATGAACTCAGAATCATGTGGGAAGTTAAGTTAGGATGTTTCCATAAAGTTTGCAGTCAGTAGATTGGAGTAAAGTTGAAATGTATACTGCTTTTAATGTCGAAGCATTCAACACACTGAGAAATCAACTTTTTTATCTTGATGTGCAGAGCAATGATGCAGGTTTCATACAACATAGAATCATGAAGGATGTTCTGTGGATATGTTTCCATAAGGTTTGCAGTCAGTACTTGTGAGTAAAATGGAAATGAATACACTTTCAATGTAAATGCATTGTATGCTCTGAGATAACAACTTTTTTGTCTTGTTGAGCAGCGTCCAGGAAATGGTTTCAATGAACTCAGTATCATGTGGGAAGTTAACTGAGGATGTTTCCATAAAGTTTGAAGTCAGTAGGTTGGAGTAAAATTGAAATGTATACTGCTTTTAATGTCAAAGCATTCAACGCACTGAGAAGTCCTCTTTTTTATCTTGCTGTGTACAGCAATGATGCAGGTTTCTAACAACTCAGAATCATGTGGGAAGTTATGTGGATATGTTTCCATAAGTTTTACAGTCAGTACTTGTGAGTAAAATGGAAATGAATACACTTTCAATGTAAATGCATTGTATGCTCTGAGATAACAACTTTTTTGTCTTGTTGAGCAGAGTCAAGGAAATGGTTTCAATGAACTCAGTATCATGTGGGAAGTTAAGTTATCATGTTTCCATAAAGTTTGAAGTCAGTAGGTAGGAGTAAAATTGAAATGTATACTGCTTTTAATGTGAAAGCATTCAACGTGCTGAGAAAGCCACTTTTTTATCTTGATGTGCACAGCAATGATGCAGGTTTCAAACAACTCAGAATCATGTGGTAAGTTATGTGGATATGTTTCCATAAGGTTTGCAGTCAGTACTTGTGAGTAAAATGGAAATGAATACACTTTCAATGTAAATGCATTGTATGCTCTGAGATAACAACTTTTTTGTCTTGTTGAGCAGAGCTATGGAAATGGTTTCAATGAACTAAGTATCATGTGGGAAGTTAAGTTATGATCTTTCCATAAAGTTTGCGGTCAGTAGATTGGAGTAAAGTTGAAATGTATACTGCTTTAAATGTCAAAGCATTCAACGCTCTGAGAAACCAACTTTTTTATCTTGATGTGCAGAGCAATAATGCAGGTTTCATACAACTTAGAATCATGAAGGAAGTTCTGTGGATATGTTTCCATAAGGTTTGCAGTTAGTACTTCTGAGGAAAATGGAAATGAATACACTTTCAATGTACATGCACTGAGAACAACATTTTTATCTTGTAGAGCAGAATCATGGAAAAGGTTTGAATGAACTCAGTATCATGTGGGAAGTTATGTGAGGATGTTTCCAGACAGTATGAAGTCAGTAGGTTGGAGTAAAATTGAAATGTATACTGCTTTTAATGTCAAGGCATTCAACGCACTGAGAAATCCTCTTTTTTATCTTGCTGTGTACAGCAATGATGCAGGTTTCAAACAACTCAGAATCATGTGGGAAGTTATGTGGATATGTTTCCATCAGGTTTGCAGTCAGTACTTGTGAGTAAAATGGAAATGATTACACTTTCAATGTAAATGCTTTCTATGCACTGAGATAACACCTTTTTTTTCTTGTTGAGCAGACTCATGGAAAAGGTTTCAATGAAGTCAGTATCATGTGGGAAGTTATGTTAGGATGTATCCATAAAGTTTGCAGTCAGTAGATTGGAGTAAAGTTGAAATGTGTACTGCTTTTAATCTCAAAGCATTCAACGCACTGAGAAATCAAATTTGTTATCTTGATGTGCAGAGCAATGATGCAGCTTTGATACAACTTAGAATCATGAAGGAAGTTCTGTGGATATGTTTCCATAAGGTTTGCAGTCAGTACTTGTGAATAAAATAGAAATGAATACACTTTCAATGCAAATGCATTGTATGCTCTGAGATAACAACTTTTTTTTCTTGTAGAGCAGACTCATGGAGAAGGTTTCAATGAAGTCAGTATCATGTGGGAAGTTATGTTTGGATGTTTTCATAAAGTTTGCAGTCAGTAGTTTGGAGTAAAATTGAAATGTATACTGCTTTTAATGTCAAAACATTCAACGCACTGAGAAGTCCTCTTTTTTATCTTGCTGTGTACAGCAATGATGCAGGTTTCTTAGAACTCAGAATCATGTGCGAAGTTATGTGGATATGTTTCCATAAGTTTTGCAGTCAGTACTTGTGAGTAAAATGGAAATGAATACACTTTCAATGTAAATGCATTGTATGCTCTGAGATAACAACTTTTTTGTCTTGTTGAGCAGAGTCAAGGAAATGGTTTCAATGAACTCAGTATCATGTGGGAAGTTAAGTTATCATGTTTCCATAAAGTTTGAAGTCAGTAGGTAGGATTAAAATTGAAATGTATACTGCTTTTAATGTGAAAGCATTCAACGTGCTGAGAAAGCCACTTTTTTATCTTGATGTGCACAGCAATGATGCAGGTTTCAAACAACTCAGAATCATGTGGTAAGTTATGTGGATATGTTTCCATAAGGTTTGCAGTCAGTACTTGTGAGTAAAATGGAAATGAATACACTTTCAATGTAAATGTATTGTATGCTCTGAGATAACAACTTTTTTGTCTTGTTGAGCAGAGCTATGGAAATGGTTTGAATGAACTAAGTATCATGTGGGAAGTTAAGTTATGATCTTTCCATAAAGTTTGCGGTCAGTAGATTGGAGTAAAGTTGAAATGTATACTGCTTTAAATGTCAAAGCATTCAACGCTCTGAGAAACCAACTTTTTTATCTTGATGTGCAGAGCAATAATGCAGGTTTCATACAACTTAGAATCATGAAGGAAGTTCTGTGGATATGTTTCCATAAGGTTTGCAGTTAGTACTTCTGAGGAAAATGGAAATGAATACACTTTCAATGTACATGCATTGCATGCACTGAGAACAACATTTTTATCTTGTAGAACAGAATCATGGAAAAGGCTTGAATGAACTCAGTATCATGTGGGAAGTTTTGTGAGGATGTTTCCAGAAAGTATGAAGTCAGTAGGTTGGAGTAAAATTGAAATGTATACTGCTTTTAATGTCAAGACATTCAACGCACTGAGAAATCCTCTTTTTTATCTTGCTGTGTACAGCAATGATGCAGGTTTCAAACAACTCAGAATCATGTGGGAAGTTATGTGGATATGTTTCCATCAGGTTTGCAGTCAGTACTTGTGAGTAAAATGGAAATGATTACACTTTCAATGTAAATGCTTTCTATGCACTGAGATAACACCTTTTTTTTCTTTTTGAGCAGACTCATGGAAAAGGTTTCAATGAAGTCAGTATCATGTGGGAATTTATGTTAGGATGTATCCATGAAGTTTGCAGTCAGTAGATTGGAGTAAAGTTGAAATGTGTACTGCTTTTAATGTCAAAGCATTCAACGCACTGAGAAATCAACTTTGTTATCTTGATGTGCAGAGCAATGATGCAGCTTTCATACAACTTAGAATCATGAAGGAAGTTATGTGGATATGTTTCCATAAGGTTTGCAGTCAGTACTTGTGAGTAAAATGGAAATGAATACACTTTCAATGTAAATGAATTGTATGCTCTCAGATAACAACTTTTTTGTCTTGTTGAGCAGAGTCAAGGAAATGGTTTCAATGAACTCAGTATCATGTGGGAAGTTAAGTTATCATGTTTCCATAAAGTTTGAAGTCAGTAGGTAGGAGTAAAATTGAAATGTATACTGCTTTTAATGTGAAAGCATTCAACGTGCTGAGAAAGCCACTTTTTTATCTTGATGTGCACAGCAATGATGCAGGTTTCAAACAACTCAGAATCATGTGGTAAGTTATGTGGATATGTTTCCATAAGGTTTGCAGTCAGTACTTGTGAGTAAAATGGAAATGAATACACTTTCAATGTAAATGCATTGTATGCTCTGAGATAACAACTTTTTTGTCTTGTTGAGCAGAGCTATGGAAATGGTTTCAATGAAGTCAGTATCATGTGGGAAGTTATGTTTGGATGTTTCCATAAAGTTTGCAGTCAGTAGTTTGGAGTAAAATTGAAATGTATACTGCTTTTAATGTCAAAGCATTCAACGCACTGAGAAATCCTCTTTTTTATCTGGCTGTGTACAGCACTGATGCAGGTTTCTAACAACTCAGAATCATGTAGGTAGTTATATGGATATGTTTCCATAAGTTTTGCAGTCAGTACTTGTGAGTAAAATGGAAATGAATACACTTTCAAAGTAAATGCATTGTAGGCTCTGAGATAAAAACTATTTTATCTTGTTGAGCAGAATCATGGAAAAGGTTTGAATGAACTCAGTATCATGTGGGAAGTTAAGTTAGGATGTTTCCATAAAGTTTGCAGTCAGGAGATTGGAGTAAAGTTGAAATGTATCCTGCTTTTAATGTCGAAGCATTCAACACACTGAGAAATCAACTTTTTTATCTTGATGTGCAGAGCAATGATGCAGGTTTCATACAACATAGAATCATGAAGGATGTTCTGTGGATATGTTTCCATAAGGTTTGCAGTCAGTACTTGTGAGTAAAATGGAAATGAATACACTTTCAATGTAAATGCATTGTATGCTCTGAGATAACAACTTTTTTGTCTTGTTGAGCAGAGTCCAGGAAATGGTTTCAATGAACTCAGTATCATGTGGGAAGTTAAGTGAGGATGTTTCCATAAAGTTTGAAGTCAGTAGGTTGGAGAAAAATTGAAATGTATACTGCTTTTAATGTCAAAGCATTCAACGCACTGAGAAGTCCTCTTTTTTATCTTGCTGTGTACAGCAATGATGCAGGTTTCTAACAACTCAGAATCATGTGGGCAGTTATGTGGATATGTTTCCATAAGTTTTGCAGTCAGTACTTGTGAGTAAAATGGAAATGAATACACTTTCAATGTAAATGCCTTGTATGCTCTGAGATAACAACTTTTTTGTCTTGTTGAGCAGCGTCCAGGAAATGGTTTCAATGAACTCAGTATCATGTGGGAAGTTAACTGAGGATGTTTCCATAAAGTTTGAAGTCAGTAGGTTGGAGTAAAATTGAAATGTATACTGCTTTTAATGTCAAAGCATTCAACGCACTGAGAAGTCCTCTTTTTTATCTTGCTGTGTACAGCAATGATGCAGGTTTCTAACAACTCAGAATCATGTGGGAAGTTATGTGGATATGTTTCCATAAGTTTTGCAGTCAGTACTTGTGAGTAAAATGGAAATGAATACACTTTCAATGTAAATGCATTGTATGCTCTGAGATAACAACTTTTTTGTCTTGTTGAGCAGACTCATGGAGAAGGTTTCAATGAAGTCAGTATCATGTGGGAAGTTATGTTTGGATGTTTTCATAAAGTTTGCAGTCAGTAGTTTGGAGTAAAATTGAAATGTATACTGCTTTTAATGTGAAAACATTCAACGCACTGAGAAGTCCTCTTTTATATCTTGCTGTGTACAGCAATGATGCAGGTTTCTAACAACTCAGAATCATGTGGGAAGTTATGTGGATATGTTTCCATAAGTTTTACAGTCAGTACTTGTGAGTAAAATGGAAATGAATACACTTTCAATGTAAATGCATTGTATGCTCTGAGATAACAACTTTTTTGTCTTGTTGAGCAGAGTCAAGGAAATGGTTTCAATGAACTCAGTATCATGTGGGAAGTTAAGTTATCATGTTTCCATAAAGTTTGAAGTCAGTAGGTAGGAGTAAAATTGAAATGTATACTGCTTTTAATGTGAAAGCATTCAACGTGCTGAGAAAGCCACTTTTTTATCTTGATGTGCACAGCAATGATGCAGGTTTCAAACAACTCAGAACCATGTGGTAAGTTATGTGGATATGTTTCCATAAGGTTTGCAGTCAGTACTTGTGAGTAAAATGGAAATGAATACACTTTCAATGTAAATGCATTGTATGCTCTGAGATAACAACTTTTTTGTCTTGTTGAGCAGAGCTATGGAAATGGTTTCAATGAACTAAGTATCATGTGGGAAGTTAAGTTATGATCATTCCATAAAGTTTGCGGTCAGTAGATTGGAGTAAAGTTGAAATGTATACTGCTTTAAATGTCAAAGCATTCAACGCTCTGAGAAACCAACTTTTTTATCTTGATGTGCAGAGCAATAATGCAGGTTTCATACAACTTAGAATCATGAAGGAAGTTCTGTGGATATGTTTCCATAAGGTTTGCAGTTAGTACTTCTGAGGAAAATGGAAATGAATACACTTTCAATGTACATGCACTGAGAACAACATTTTTATCTTGTAGAGCAGAATCATGGAAAAGGTTTGAATGAACTCAGTATCATGTGGGAAGTTATGTGAGGATGTTTCCAGACAGTATGAAGTCAGTAGGTTGGAGTAAAATTGAAATGTATACTGCTTTTAATGTCAAGGCATTCAACGCACTGAGAAATCCTCTTTT
This sequence comes from Mobula birostris, assembly GCF_030028105.1. Taxonomy (NCBI): domain Eukaryota; kingdom Metazoa; phylum Chordata; class Chondrichthyes; order Myliobatiformes; family Myliobatidae; genus Mobula; species Mobula birostris. The sequence continues at coordinate 200,558 of NW_027278425.1, forward strand.
TTATCTTGCTGTGTACAGCAATGATGCAGGTTTCAAACAACTCAGAATCATCTGGGAAGTTATGTGGATATGTTTCCATCAGGTTTGCAGTCAGTACTTGTGAGTAAAATGGAAATGATTACACTTTCAATGTAAATGCTTTCTATGCACTGAGATAACACCTTTTTTTTCTTGTTGAGCAGACTCATGGAAAAGGTTTCAATGAAGTCAGCATCATGTGGGAAGTAATGTTAGGATGTATCCATAAAGTTTGCAGTCAGTAGATTGGAGTAAAGTTGAAATGTGTACTGCTTTTAATCTCAAAGCATTCAACGCACTGAGAAATCAAATTTGTTATCTTGATGTGCAGAGCAATGATGCAGCTTTGATAAACTTAGAATCATGAAGGAAGTTCTGTGGATATGTTTCCATAAGGTTTGCAGTTAGTACTTCTGAGGAAAATGGAAATGAATACACTTTCAATGTACATGCATTGCATGCACTGAGAACAACATTTTTATCTTGTAGAACAGAATCATGGAAAAGGCTTGAATGAACTCAGTATCATGTGGGAAGTTATGTGAGGATGTTTCCAGAAAGTATGAAGTCAGTAGGTTGGAGTAAAATTGAAATGTATACTGCTTTTAATGTCAAGACATTCAACGCACTGAGAAATCCTCTTTTTTATCTTGCTGTGTACAGCAATGATGCAGGTTTCAAACAACTCAGAATCATGTGGGAAGTTATGTGGATATGTTTCCATCAGGTTTGCAGTCAGTACTTGTGAGTAAAATGGAAATGATTACACTTTCAATGTAAATGCTTTCTATGCACTGAGATAACACCTTTTTTTTCTTTTTGAGCAGACTCATGGAAAAGGTTTCAATGAAGTCAGTATCATGTGGGAATTTATGTTAGGATGTATCCATGAAGTTTGCAGTCAGTAGATTGGAGTAAAGTTGAAATGTGTACTGCTTTTAATGTCAAAGCATTCAACGCACTGAGAAATCAACTTTGTTATCTTGATGTGCAGAGCAATGATGCAGCTTTCATACAACTTAGAATCATGAAGGAAGTTATGTGGATATGTTTCCATAAGGTTTGCAGTCAGTACTTGTGAGTAAAATGGAAATGAATACACTTTCAATGTAAATGAATTGTATGCTCTCAGATAACAACTTTTTTGTCTTGTTGAGCAGAGTCAAGGAAATGGTTTCAATGAACTCAGTATCATGTGGGAAGTTAAGTTATCATGTTTCCATAAAGTTTGAAGTCAGTAGGTAGGAGTAAAATTGAACTGTATACTGCTTTTAATGTGAAAGCATTCAACGTGCTGAGAAAGCCACTTTTTTATCTTGATGTGCACAGCAATGATGCAGGTTTCAAACAACTCAGAATCATGTGGTAAGTTATGTGGATATGTTTCCATAAGGTTTGCAGTCAGTACTTGTGAGTAAAATGGAAATGAATACACTTTCAATGTAAATGCATTGTATGCTCTGAGATAACAACTTTTTTGTCTTGTTGAGCAGAGCTATGGAAATGGTTTCAATGAAGTCAGTATCATGTGGGAAGTTATGTTTGGATGTTTCCATAAAGTTTGCAGTCAGTAGTTTGGAGTAAAATTGAAATGTATACTGCTTTTAATGTCAAAGCATTCAACGCACTGAGAAATCCTCTTTTTTATCTGGCTGTGTACAGCACTGATGCAGGTTTCTAACAACTCAGAATCATGTAGGTAGTTATATGGATATGTTTCCATAAGTTTTGCAGTCAGTACTTGTGAGTAAAATGGAAATGAATACACTTTCAAAGTAAATGCATTGTATGCTCTGAGATAAAAACTATTTTATCTTGTTGAGCAGAATCATGGAAAAGGTTTGAATGAACTCAGTATCATGTGGGAAGTTAAGTTAGGATGTTTCCATAAAATTTGCAGTCAGTAGATTGGAGTAAAGTTGAAATGTATACTGCTTTTAATGTCGAAGCATTCAACACACTGAGAAATCAACTTTTTTATCTTGATGTGCAGAGCAATGATGCAGGTTTCATACAACATAGAATCATGAAGGATGTTCTGTGGATATGTTTCCATAAGGTTTGCAGTCAGTACTTGTGAGTAAAATGGAAATGAATACACTTTCAATGTAAATGCATTGTATGCTCTGAGATAACAACTTTTTTGTCTTGTTGAGCAGAGTCCAGGAAATGGTTTCAATGAACTCAGTATCATGTGGGAAGTTAAGTGAGGATGTTTCCATAAAGTTTGAAGTCAGTAGGTTGGAGAAAAATTGAAATGTATACTGCTTTTAATGTCAAAGCATTCAACGCACTGAGAAGTCCTCTTTTTTATCTTGCTGTGTACAGCAATGATGCAGGTTTCTAACAACTCAGAATCATGTGGGCAGTTATGTGGATATGTTTCCATAAGTTTTGCAGTCAGTACTTGTGAGTAAAATGGAAATGAATACACTTTCAATGTAAATGCCTTGTATGCTCTGAGATAACAACTTTTTTGTCTTGTTGAGCAGCGTCCAGGAAATGGTTTCAATGAACTCAGTATCATGTGGGAAGTTAACTGAGGATGTTTCCATAAAGTTTGAAGTCAGTAGGTTGGAGTAAAATTGAAATGTATACTGCTTTTAATGTCAAAGCATTCAACGCACTGAGAAGTCCTTTTTTTTATCTTGCTGTGTACAGCAATGATGCAGGTTTCTAACAACTCAGAATCATGTGGGAAGTTATGTGGATATGTTTCCATAAGTTTTGCAGTCAGTACTTGTGAGTAAAATGGAAATGAATACACTTTCAATGTAAATGCATTGTATGCTCTGAGATAACAACTTTTTTGTCTTGTTGAGCAGACTCATGGAGAAGGTTTCAATGAAGTCAGTATCATGTGGGAAGTTATGTTTGGATGTTTTCATAAAGTTTGCAGTCAGTAGTTTGGAGTAAAATTGAAATGTATACTGCTTTTAATGTGAAAACATTCAACGCACTGAGAAGTCCTCTTTTATATCTTGCTGTGTACAGCAATGATGCAGGTTTCTAACAACTCAGAATCATGTGGGAAGTTATGTGAATATGTTTCCATAAGTTTTACAGTCAGTACTTGTGAGTAAAATGGAAATGAATACACTTTCAATGTAAATGCATTGTATGCTCTGAGATAACAACTTTTTTGTCTTGTTGAGCAGAGTCAAGGAAATGGTTTCAATGAACTCAGTATCATGTGGGAAGTTAAGTTATCATGTTTCCATAAAGTTTGAAGTCAGTAGGTAGGAGTAAAATTGAAATGTATACTGCTTTTAATGTGAAAGCATTCAACGTGCTGAGAAAGCCACTTTTTTATCTTGATGTGCACAGCAATGATGCAGGTTTCAAACAACTCAGAATCATGTGGTAAGTTATGTGGATATGTTTCCATAAGGTTTGCAGTCAGTACTTGTGAGTAAAATGGAAATGAATACACTTTCAATGTAAATGCATTGTATGCTCTGAGATAACAACTTTTTTGTCTTGTTGAGCAGAGCTATGGAAATGGTTTCAATGAACTAAGTATCATGTGGGAAGTTAAGTTATGATCTTTCCATAAAGTTTGCGGTCAGTAGATTGGAGTAAAGTTGAAATGTATACTGCTTTAAATGTCAAAGCATTCAACGCTCTGAGAAACCAACTTTTTTATCTTGATGTGCAGAGCAATAATGCAGGTTTCATACAACTTAGAATCATGAAGGAAGTTCTGTGGATATGTTTCCATAAGGTTTGCAGTTAGTACTTCTGAGGAAAATGGAAATGAATACACTTTCAATGTACATGCACTGAGAACAACATTTTTATCTTGTAGAGCAGAATCATGGAAAAGGTTTGAATGAACTCAGTATCATGTGGGAAGTTATGTGAGGATGTTTCCAGACAGTATGAAGTCAGTAGGTTGGAGTAAAATTGAAATGTATACTGCTTTTAATGTCAAGGCATTCAACGCACTGAGAAATCCTCTTTTTTATCTTGCTGTGTACAGCAATGATGCAGGTTTCAAACAACTCAGAATCATGTGGGAAGTTATGTGGATATGTTTCCATCAGGTTTGCAGTCAGTACTTGTGAGTAAAATGGAAATGATTACACTTTCAATGTAAATGCTTTCTATGCACTGAGATAACACCTTTTTTTTCTTGTTGAGCAGACTCATGGAAAAGGTTTCAATGAAGTCAGTATCATGTGGGAAGTTATGTTAGGATGTATCCATAAAGTTTGCAGTCAGTAGATTGGAGTAAAGTTGAAATGTGTACTGCTTTTAATCTCAAAGCATTCAACGCACTGAGAAATCAAATTTGTTATCTTGATGTGCAGAGCAATGATGCAGCTTTGATACAACTTAGAATCATGAAGGAAGTTCTGTGGATATGTTTCCATAAGGTTTGCAGTCAGTAATTGTGAATAAAATAGAAATGAATACACTTTCAATGCAAATGCATTGTATGCTCTGAGATAACAACTTTTTTTTCTTGTAGAGCAGACTCATGGAGAAGGTTTCAATGAAGTCAGTATCATGTGGGAAGTTATGTTTGGATGTTTTCATAAAGTTTGCAGTCAGTAGTTTGGAGTAAAATTGAAATGTATACTGCTTTTAATGTCAAAACATTCAACGCACTGAGAAGTCCTCTTTTTTATCTTGCTGTGTACAGCAATGACGCAGGTTTCTTAGAACTCAGAATCATGTGCGAAGTTATGTGGATATGTTTCCATAAGTTTTGCAGTCAGTACTTGTGAGTAAAATGGAAATGAATACACTTTCAATGTAAATGCATTGTATGCTCTGAGATAACAACTTTTTTGTCTTGTTGAGCAGAGCTATGGAAATGGTTTGAATGAACTAAGTATCATGTGGGAAGTTAAGTTATGATCTTTCCATAAAGTTTGCGTTCAGTAGATTGGAGTAAAGTTGAAATGTATACTGCTTTAAATGTCAAAGCATTCAACGCTCTGAGAAACCAACTTTTTTATCTTGATGTGCAGAGCAATAATGCAGGTTTCATACAACTTAGAATCATGAAGGAAGTTCTGTGGATATGTTTCCATAAGGTTTGCAGTTAGTACTTCTGAGGAAAATGGAAATGAATACACTTTCAATGTACATGCATTGCATGCACTGAGAACAACATTTTTATCTTGTAGAACAGAATCATGGAAAAGGCTTGAATGAACTCAGTATCATGTGGGAAGTTATGTGAGGATGTTTCCAGAAAGTATGAAGTCAGTAGATTGGAGTAAAGTTGAAATGTGTACTGCTTTTAATGTCAAAGCATTCAACGCACTGAGAAATCAACTTTGTTATCTTGATGTGCAGAGCAATGATGCAGCTTTCATACAACTTAGAATCATGAAGGAAGTTATGTGGATATGTTTCCATAAGGTTTGCAGTCAGTACTTGTGAGTAAAATGGAAATGAATACACTTTCAATGTAAATGAATTGTATGCTCTCAGATAACAACTTTTTTGTCTTGTTGAGCAGAGTCAAGGAAATGGTTTCAATGAACTCAGTATCATGTGGGAAGTTAAGTTATCATGTTTCCATAAAGTTTGAAGTCAGTAGGTAGGAGTAAAATTGAAATGTATACTGCTTTTAATGTGAAAGCATTCAACGTGCTGAGAAAGCCACTTTTTTATCTTGATGTGCACAGCAATGATGCAGGTTTCAAACAACTCAGAATCATGTGGTAAGTTATGTGGATATGTTTCCATAAGGTTTGCAGTCAGTACTTGTGAGTAAAATGGAAATGAATACACTTTCAATGTAAATGCATTGTATGCTCTGAGATAACAACTTTTTTGTCTTGTTGAGCAGAGCTATGGAAATGGTTTCAATGAAGTCAGTATCATGTGGGAAGTTATGTTTGGATGTTTCCATAAAGTTTGCAGTCAGTAGTTTGGAGTAAAATTGAAATGTATACTGCTTTTAATGTCAAAGCATTCAACGCACTGAGAAATCCTCTTTTTTATCTGGCTGTGTACAGCACTGATGCAGGTTTCTAACAACTCAGAATCATGTAGGTAGTTATATGGATATGTTTCCATAAGTTTTGCAGTCAGTACTTGTGAGTAAAATGGAAATGAATACACTTTCAAAGTAAATGCTTTGTATGCTCTGAGATAAAAACTATTTTATCTTGTTGAGCAGAATCATGGAAAAGGTTTGAATGAACTCAGTATCATGTGGGAAGTTAAGTTAGGATGTTTCCATAAAGTTTGCAGACAGTAGATTGGAGTAAAGTTGAAATGTATACTGCTTTTAATGTCGAAGCATTCAACACACTGAGAAATCAACTTTTTTATCTTGATGTGCAGAGCAATGATGCAGGTTTCATACAACGTAGAATCATGAAGGATGTTCTGTGGATATGTTTCCATAAGGTTTGCAGTCAGTACTTGTGAGTAAAATGGAAATGAATACACTTTCAATGTAAATGCATTGTATGCTCTGAGATAACAACTTTTTTGTCTTGTTGAGCAGAGTCCAGGAAATGGTTTCAATGAACTCAGTATCATGTGGGAAGTTAAGTGAGGATGTTTCCATAAAGTTTGAAGTCAGTAGGTTGGAGAAAAATTGAAATGTATACTGCTTTTAATGTCAAAGCATTCAACGCACTGAGAAGTCCTCTTTTTTATCTTGCTGTGTACAGCAATGATGCAGGTTTCTAACAACTCAGAATCATGTGGGCAGTTATGTGGATATGTTTCCATAAGTTTTGCAGTCAGTACTTGTGAGTAAAATGGAAATGAATACACTTTCAATGTAAATGCCTTGTATGCTCTGAGATAACAACTTTTTTGTCTTGTTGAGCAGCGTCCAGGAAATGGTTTCAATGAACTCAGTATCATGTGGGAAGTTAACTGAGGATGTTTCCATAAAGTTTGAAGTCAGTAGGTTGGAGTAAAATTGAAATGTATACTGCTTTTAATGTCAAAGCATTCAACGCACTGAGAAGTCCTCTTTTTTATCTTGCTGTGTACAGCAATGATGCAGGTTTCTAACAACTCAGAATCATGTGGGAAGTTATGTGGATATGTTTCCATAAGTTTTGCAGTCAGTACTTGTGAGTAAAATGGAAATGAATACACTTTCAATGTAAATGCATTGTATGCTCTGAGATAACAACTTTTTTGTCTTGTTGAGCAGACTCATGGAGAAGGTTTCAATGAAGTCAGTATCATGTGGGAAGTTATGTTTGGATGTTTTCATAAAGTTTGCAGTCAGTAGTTTGGAGTAAAATTGAAATGTATACTGCTTTTAATGTGAAAACATTCAACGCACTGAGAAGTCCTCTTTTATATCTTGCTGTGTACAGCAATGATGCCGGTTTCTAACAACTCAGAATCATGTGGGAAGTTATGTGGATATGTTTCCATAAGTTTTACAGTCAGTACTTGTGAGTAAAATGGAAATGAATACACTTTCAATGTAAATGCATTGTATGCTCTGAGATAACAACTTTTTTGTCTTGTTGAGCAGAGTCAAGGAAATGGTTTCAATGAACTCAGTATCATGTGGGAAGTTATGTTATCATGTTTCCATAAAGTTTGAAGTCAGTAGGTAGGAGTAAAATTGAAATGTATACTGCTTTTAATGTGAAAGCATTCAACGTGCTGAGAAAGCCACTTTTTTATCTTGATGCGCACAGCAATGATGCAGGTTTCAAACAACTCAGAATCATGTGGTAAGTTATGTGGATATGTTTCCATAAGGTTTGCAGTCAGTACTTGTGAGTAAAATGGAAATGAATACACTTTCAATGTAAATGCATTGTATGCTCTGAGATAACAACTTTTTTGTCTTGTTGAGCAGAGCTATGGAAATGGTTTCAATGAACTAAGTATCATGTGGGAAGTTAAGTTATGATCTTTCCATAAAGTTTGCGGTCAGTAGATTGGAGTAAAGTTGAAATGTATACTGCTTTAAATGTCAAAGCATTCAACGCTCTGAGAAACCAACTTTTTTATCTTGATGTGCAGAGCAATAATGCAGGTTTCATACAACTTAGAATCATGAAGGAAGTTCTGTGGATATGTTTCCATAAGGTTTGCAGTTAGTACTTCTGAGGAAAATGGAAATGAATACACTTTCAATGTACATGCACTGAGAACAACATTTTTATCTTGTAGAGCAGAATCATGGAAAAGGTTTGAATGAACTCAGTATCATGTGGGAAGTTATGTGAGGATGTTTCCAGACAGTATGAAGTCAGTAGGTTGGAGTAAAATTGAAATGTATACTGCTTTTAATGTCAAGGCATTCAACGCACTGAGAAATCCTCTTTTTTATCTTGCTGTGTACAGCAATGATGCAGGTTTCAAACAACTCAGAATCATGTGGGAAGTTATGTGGATATGTTTCCATCAGGTTTGCAGTCAGTACTTGTGAGTAAAATGGAAATGATTACACTTTCAATGTAAATGCTTTCTATGCACTGAGATAACACCTTTTTTTTCTTGTTGAGCAGACTCATGGAAAAGGTTTCAATGAAGTCAGTATCATGTGGGAAGTTATGTTAGGATGTATCCATAAAGTTTGCAGTCAGTAGATTGGAGTAAAGTTGAAATGTGTACTGCTTTTAATCTCAAAGCATTCAACGCACTGAGAAATCAAATTTGTTATCTTGATGTGCAGAGCAATGATGCAGCTTTGATACAACTTAGAATCATGAAGGAAGTTCTGTGGATATGTTTCCATAAGGTTTGCAGTTAGTACTTCTGAGGAAAATGGAAATGAATACACTTTCAATGTACATGCATTGCATGCACTGAGAACAACATTTTTATCTTGTAGAACAGAATCATGGAAAAGGCTTGAATGAACTCAGTATCATGTGGGAAGTTATGTGAGGATGTTTCCAGAAAGTATGAAGTCAGTAGGTTGGAGTAAAATTGAAATGTATACTGCTTTTAATGTCAAGACATTCAACGCACTGAGAAATCCTCTTTTTTATCTTGCTGTGTACAGCAATGATGCAGGTTTCAAACAACTCAGAATCATGTGGGAAGTTATGTGGATATGTTTCCATCAGGTTTGCAGTCAGTACTTGTGAGTAAAATGGAAATGATTACACTTTCAATGTAAATGCTTTCTATGCACTGAGATAACACCTTTTTTTTCTTTTTGAGCAGACTCATGGAAAAGGTTTCAATGAAGTCAGTATCATGTGGGAATTTATGTTAGGATGTATCCATGAAGTTTGCAGTCAGTAGATTGGAGTAAAGTTGAAATGTGTACTGCTTTTAATGTCAAAGCATTCAACGCACTGAGAAATCAACTTTGTTATCTTGATGTGCAGAGCAATGATGCAGCTTTCATACAACTTAGAATCATGAAGGAAGTTATGTGGATATGTTTCCATAAGGTTTGCAGTCAGTACTTGTGAGTAAAATGGAAATGAATACACTTTCAATGTAAATGAATTGTATGCTCTCAGATAACAACTTTTTTGTCTTGTTGAGCAGAGTCAAGGAAATGGTTTCAATGAACTCAGTATCATGTGGGAAGTTAAGTTATCATGTTTCCATAAAGTTTGAAGTCAGTAGGTAGGAGTAAAATTGAAATGTATACTGCTTTTAATGTGAAAGCATTCAACGTGCTGAGAAAGCCACTTTTTTATCTTGATGTGCACAGCAATGATGCAGGTTTCAAACAACTCAGAATCATGTGGTAAGTTATGTGGATATGTTTCCATAAGGTTTGCAGTCAGTACTTGTGAGTAAAATGGAAATGAATACACTTTCAATGTAAATGCATTGTATGCTCTGAGATAACAACTTTTTTGTCTTGTTGAGCAGAGCTATGGAAATGGTTTCAATGAACTAAGTATCATGTGGGAAGTAAAGTTATGATCTTTCCATAAAGTTTGCGGTCAGTAGATTGGAGTAAAGTTGAAATGTATACTGCTTTAAATGTCAAAGCATTCAACGCTCTGAGAAACCAACTTTTTTATCTTGATGTGCAGAGCAATAATGCAGGTTTCATACAACTTAGAATCATGAAGGAAGTTCTGTGGATATGTTTCCATAAGGTTTGCAGTTAGTACTTCTGAGGAAAATGGAAATGAATACACTTTCAATGTACATGCACTGAGAACAACATTTTTATCTTGTAGAGCAGAATCATGGAAAAGGTTTGAATGAACTCAGTATCATGTGGGAAGTTATGTGAGGATGTTTCCAGACAGTATGAAGTCAGTAGGTTGGAGTAAAATTGAAATGTATACTGCTTTTAATGTCAAGGCATTCAACGCACTGAGAAATCCTCTTTTTTATCTTGCTGTGTACAGCAATGATGCAGGTTTCAAACAACTCAGAATCATGTGGGAAGTTATGTGGATATGTTTCCATCAGGTTTGCAGTCAGTACTTGTGAGTAAAATGGAAATGATTACACTTTCAATGTAAATGCTTTCTATGCACTGAGATAACACCTTTTTTTTCTTGTTGAGCAGACTCATGGAAAAGGTTTCAATGAAGTCAGTATCATGTGGGAAGTTATGTTAGGATGTATCCATAAAGTTTGCAGTCAGTAGATTGGAGTAAAGTTGAAATGTGTACTGCTTTTAATCTCAAAGCATTCAACGCACTGAGAAATCAAATTTGTTATCTTGATGTGCAGAGCAATGATGCAGCTTTGATACAACTTAGAATCATGAAGGAAGTTCTGTGGATATGTTTCCATAAGGTTTGCAGTTAGTACTTCTGAGGAAAATGGAAATGAATACACTTTCAATGTACATGCATTGCATGCACTGAGAACAACATTTTTATCTTGTAGAACAGAATCATGGAAAAGGCTTGAATGAACTCAGTATCATGTGGGAAGTTATGTGAGGATGTTTCCAGAAAGTATGAAGTCAGTAGGTTGGAGTAAAATTGAAATGTATACTGCTTTTAATGTCAAGACATTCAACGCACTGAGAAATCCTCTTTTTTATCTTGCTGTGTACAGCAATGATGCAGGTTTCAAACAACTCAGAATCATGTGGGAAGTTATGTGGATATGTTTCCATCAGGTTTGCAGTCAGTACTTGTGAGTAAAATGGAAATGATTACACTTTCAATGTAAATGCTTTCTATGCACTGAGATAACACCTTTTTTTTCTTTTTGAGCAGACTCATGGAAAAGGTTTCAATGAAGTCAGTATCATGTGGGAATTTATGTTAGGATGTATCCATGAAGTTTGCAGTCAGTAGATTGGAGTAAAGTTGAAATGTGTACTGCTTTTAATGTCAAAGCATTCAACGCACTGAGAAATCAACTTTGTTATCTTGATGTGCAGAGCAATGATGCAGCTTTCATACAACTTAGAATCATGAAGGAAGTTCTGTGGATATGTTTCCATAAGGTTTGCAGTCAGTACTTGTGAGTAAAATGGAAATGAATACACTTTCAATGTAAATGAATTGTATGCTCTCAGATAACAACTTTTTTGTCTTGTTGAGCAGAGTCAAGGAAATGGTTTCAATGAACTCAGTATCATGTGGGAAGTTAAGTTATCATGTTTCCATAAAGTTTGAAGTCAGTAGGTAGGAGTAAAATTGAAATGTATACTGCTTTTAATGTGAAAGCATTCAACGTGCTGAGAAAGCCACTTTTTTATCTTGATGTGCACAGCAATGATGCAGGTTTCAAACAACTCAGAATCATGTGGTAAGTTATGTGGATATGTTTCCATAAGGTTTGCAGTCAGTACTTGTGAGTAAAATGGAAATGAATACACTTTCAATGTAAATGCATTGTATGCTCTGAGATAACAACTTTTTTGTCTTGTTGAGCAGAGCTATGGAAATGGTTTCAATGAAGTCAGTATCATGTGGGAAGTTATGTTTGGATGTTTCCATAAAGTTTGCAGTCAGTAGTTTGGAGTAAAATTGAAATGTATACTGCTTTTAATGTCAAAGCATTCAACGCACTGAGAAATCCTCTTTTTTATCTGGCTGTGTACAGCACTGATGCAGGTTTCTAACAACTCAGAATCATGTAGGTAGTTATATGGATATGTTTCCATAAGTTTTGCAGTCAGTACTTGTGAGTAAAATGGAAATGAATACACTTTCAAAGTAAATGCATTGTATGCTCTGAGATAAAAACTATTTTATCTTGTTGAGCAGAATCATGGAAAAGGTTTGAATGAACTCAGTATCATGTGGGAAGTTAAGTTAGGATGTTTCCATAAAATTTGCAGTCAGTAGATTGGAGTAAAGTTGAAATGTATACTGCTTTTAATGTCGAAGCATTCAACACACTGAGAAATCAACTTTTTTATCTTGATGTGCAG